>NW_024055963.1:10000-29560 GCF_902713615.1 Scyliorhinus canicula | reverse complement strand
TATAAACCACCCTGAACCCCTCGATTAGATTCCAGTCTGTAACTCACTCCTGGGTATCTGTTATTCTATATATAAACCACCCCGAACCCCTCGATTAGATTCCAGTCTGTAACTCACTCCCGGGTATCAGTTATTCTATATATAAACCACCCTGAACCCCTCGATTAGATTCCAGTCTGTAACTCACTCCCGGGTATCTGTTATTCTATATATAAACCACCCCGAACCCCTCGATTAGATTTCAGTCTGTAACTCACTCCTGGGTATCTGTTATTCGATATATAAACCACCCCGAACCCCTCGATTAGATTCCAGTCTGTAACTCACTCCCGGGTATCTGTTACTCTATATATAAACCACCCCGAACCCCTCTATTAGATTCCAGTCTGTAACTCACTCTCGGGCATCTGTTACTCTATATATAAACCACCCTAAACCCCTCGATTAGATGAAAGCAAATTACTGCGGATGCTGGAATCTGAAACGAATGGGAAAATGCTGGAAAATCTCAGCAGGTCTGGCAGCATCTGTAGGGAGAGAAAAGAGCGAACGTTTCGAGTCCGATGACTCTTTGTCAAAGCTAACAGACTGAGAAAGTGGGAAATATTTATACTGTGGAGTAAGAATGAAAGATGTCATAGCCACAGAAACCCAGGGAAACTGGGTGCTAATGGCCACAGATACCAACGGGGAAAGAGTGTTAATGGCAGTCCCCAGAGAGAACAAAAGATGTGAAAGGTCAAACAGCAGTGAAACTAACATCAGAGGATGAACTTTGGGTATGGGGGGGAGGGGAAGGGGGAAGCAAAGAGGAGAAAGGTGCTGGAAAGGTGGATAAGATTGGGGGAATTTAAATGTATATTAAGAAAGAAAGAAATGGTAAAAGACAGTTAAAATGAAATGAAAACAATTGGGTCGAGGTGGGGCTGATCATCTGAAGTTGTTGAATTCAATGTTCAGGCCGGAAGGCTGTAGCGTGCCTAACCGGAAGATGAGATGTTGTTCCTCCAGTGTGGGTTGAGCTTCACTGGAACATTGCAGCAGGCCAAGAACAGACATGTGGGCATGGGAACAGGGTCTTGTGTTAAAATGGCAAGCAACAGGAAGGTCAGGGTCCTGAATGCGCACAGACCGAAGATGCTCAGCAAAGCAATCACCCAGTCTGCGTTTGGTCTCTCTGATATAGAGGAGACCACATTGGGAGCAGCGAATGCAATAGATCAAATTGGAAGAGATGCAAGTGAAAGGCTGCTTACCCTGGGTGATGGGAGAGGTACTGGGTATGGTGGAGGAGTGGACTAGATTGTCTCGGAGGGAATGGTCTCTGTGGAATGCTGACAGAGGGAGTGAAGGGAAGATGTGTTTGGCAGTGGGATCACGCTGGATTTGGCGAAAATGGCGGAGGATTATGCTTTGCATACGGAGGCTGGTAGGATGAAATGTGAGAACGAGGGGGACTCTATCCTTGTTCTGGGAGGGAGTGGAGGGGGCGAGGTATCACCCATGGCACCTTCCCATGCAATCGCAGAAGGTGTAACACCTGCCCCTTTACCTCTTCCATGCTTAACATTCCAGGCCCAAAACACTCATTCCAGGATAAGCAGCGTTTCACTTGTATCTCTTCCAATCTGGTCTATTGCATTTGCTGCTCTCAATGTGGTCTCCTCTATATCGGAGAGACCAAACGCAGACTGGGTGATCGCTTTGCTGAGCATCTTCGGTCTGTGCGCATTCAGGACCCTGACCTTCCTGTTGCTTGCCTTTTTAACACAAGACCCTGTTCCCATGCCCACATGTCTGTTCTTGGCCTGCTGCAATGTTCCAGTGAAGCTCAACGCAAACTGGAGGAACAACATCTCATCTTCCGATTCGGCCTTCCGGCCTGAACATCGAATTCAACAACTTCAGATGATCAGCCCCACCTCGACCCATTTGTTTTCATTTCATTTCATTTTAACTGTCTTTCACCATTTCTTTCTTTCTTAATATACATTTAATTCCCCCCCCCCCCCCCCGCAATCTTATCCACCTTTCCTGCACCTTTCTCCTCTTTGCTTCCCCCTTCCCCTCCCCCCACATCTACACTTCATCCTCTGATGTTAGTTTCCCTGCTCTTTGACCTTTCACATCTTTTGTTCTCTCTGGGGACTGCCATTAACACTCTTTCCCCGTTGGTATCTGTGGCCATTAGCACCCAGTTTCCCTGGGTTTCTGTGGCTATGACTCATCTTTCATTCTCACTCCACAGTATAAATATTTCCCACTTTCTCAGTCTGTTAGCTTTGACAAAGAGTCATCGGACTCGAAACGTTCGCTCTTTTCTCTCCCTACAGATGCTGCCAGACCTGCTGAGATTTTCCAGCATTTTCCCTTTCGCCCTCGATTAGATTGCAGTCTGTAACTCACTCCCGGGTATCAGTTATTCTATATATAAACCACCCCGAACCCCTCGATTAGATTCCAGTCTGTAACTCACTCCCGGGTATCTGTTATTCTATATATAAACCACCCTGAACCCCTCGATTAGATTCCAGTCTGTAACTCACTCCCAGGTATCTGTTATTCTATAAATAAACCATCCAGATCCCTCGATTAGATTCCAGTCTGTAACTCAATCCCGGGGATCTGTTATTCTATATATAAACCACCCTGAACCCCTCGATTAGATTCCAGTCTGTAACTCACTCCCGGGTATCTGTTATTCTATATATAAACCACCCTGAACCCCTCGATTAGATTCCTGTCTGTAACTCACTCCCGGGTATCTGTTATTCTATATATAAACCACCCCGAACCCCTCGATTAGATTCCAATCTGTAACTCACTCCCGGGTATGTGTTATTCTATATATAAACCACCCCGAACCCCTCGATTAGATTCCAGTCTGTAACTCACTCCCGGGTAACTGTTATTCTATATATAAACCACCCTGAAGCCCTCGATTAGATTCCAGTCTGTAACTCACTCCCGGGTATCTGTTATATATATAAACCACCCTGAATCCCTCGATTAGATTCCAGTCTGTAACTCACTCCCGGGTATCTGTTATTCTATATATAAACCACCCCGAACCCCTCGATTAGATTCCAGTCTGTAACTCACTCCCGGGTATCTGTTATTCTATATATAAACCACCCCGAACCTCTCGATTAGATTCCAGTCTGTAACTCACTCCCGGGTATCTGTTATTCTATATATAAACCACCCTGTATCCCTCGATTAGATTGCAGTCTGTAACTCACTTCCGGGTATCTGTTATTCTATATATAAACCACCCCGAACCCCTCGATTAGATTCCAGTCTGTAACTCACTCCCGGGTATCTGTTATTCTGTATATAAACCACCCTGAACCCCTCGATTAGATTCCAGTCTGTAACTCACTCCCGGGTATCTGTTATTCTATATATAAACCACATCAAACCCCTCGATTAGATTCCTGTCTGTAACTCACTCCCAGGTATCTGTTATTCTATATATAAACCACCCCGAATCCCTCGATTAGATTCCAGTCTGTAACTCACTCCCGGGTATCTGTTATTCTATATATAAACCACACCGAACCCCTCGATTAGATTCCAGTCTGTCACTCACTCCCGGGTATCTGTTATTCTATATATAAACCACCTCAAACCCCTCGATTAGATTCCTGTCTGTAACTCACTCCCCGGTATCTGTTATTCTATATATAAACCACCCTGAACCCCTCGATTAGATTCCAGTCTGTAACTCACTCCCGGGTATCTGTTATTCTATATGTAAACCACCCCGAACGTCTCGATTAGATTCCAGTCTGTAACTCACTCCCGGGTATCTGTTATTCTATATATAAACCACCCCGAGCCCCTCGATTAGATTAAAGTCTGTAACTCACTCCCGGGTATCTGTTATTCTATATATAAACCACCCTAAACCCCTCGATTAGATTCCAGTCTGTAACTCACTCCCGGGTATCTGTGATTCTATATATAAACCACCCCGAACCCCTCGATTAGATTCCAGTCTGTAACTCACTCCCGGGTATCTGTTATTCTATATATAAACCACCCCGAACCCCTCGATTAGATTCCAGTCTGTAACTCACTCCCGGGTATCTGTTATTCTATATATAAACCACCCCGAACCCCTCGATTAGATTCCAGTCTGTAACTCACTCCCGGGTATCTGTTATTCTATATATAAACCACCCCGAACCCCTCGATTAGATTCCAGTCTGTAACTCACTCCCGGGTATCTGTTATTCTATATATAAACCACCCCAGAACCCCTCGATTAGATTCCAGTCTGTAACTCACTCCCGGGTATCTGTTATTCTATATATAAACCACCCCTAACCCCTCGATTAGATTCCAGTCTGTAACTCACCCCCGGGTATCTGTTATTCTATTAATAAACCATCCAGAACCCCTCGATTAGATTCCAGTCTGCAACTCACTCCTGGGTATCTGTTATTCTATATATGAACCACCCCGAACCCCTCGATTAGATTCCAGTCTGTAACTCACTCCCGGGTATCTGTTATTCTAAACCACCCTGAACTCCTCGATTATATTCCAGTCTGTAACTCACTCCCGGGTATCTGTTATTCTATATATAAACCACCCCGAACTCCTCCATTAGATTCCAGTCTGTAACTCACTCCCGAGTATCTGTTATTCTATATATAAACCACCCCGAACGTCTCGATTAGATTCCAGTCTGTAACACACTCCCGGGTATCTGTTATTCTATATATAAACACCCCGAACCCCTCTATCAGATTCCAGTCCGTAACTCACTCCCGGGTATCTGTTATTCTATATATAAACACCCCGAACCCCTCGATTAGATTCCAGTCTGTAACTCACTCCCGAGTATCTGTTATTCTATATATAAACCACCCCGAACGTCTCGATTAGATTCCAGTCTGTAACACACTCCCGGGTATCTGTTATTCTATATATAAACACCCCGACCCCCTCGATTAGATTAAAGTCTGTAACTCACTCCCGGGTATCTGTTATTCTATATATAAACCACCCTAAACCCCTCGATTAGATTCCAGTCTGTAACTCACTCCCGGGTATCTGTTATTCTATATATAAACCACCCTGAACCCCTCGATTAGATTCCAATCTGTAACTCACTCCCGGGTATGTGTTATTCTATATATAAACCACCCTAAACCCCTCGATTAGATAGCAGTCTGTAACTCACTCCCGGGTATTTGTTATTCTATATATAAACCACCCTGAACCCCTCGATTAGATTCCAGTCTGTAACTCACTCCCGGGTATCTGTTATTCTATATATAAACCAGCCCAAACCCCTCGATTAGATTCCAGTCTGTAACTCACTCTCCGGGTATCTGTTATTCTATATATAAACCACCCTGAACCCCTCGATTAGATTCCAGTCTGTAACTCACTCCCGGGTATCTGTTATTCTATATATAAACCACCCCGAACCCCTCGATTAGATTCCAGTCTGTAACTCACTCCCGGGTATCTGTTATTCTATATATAAACCACCCCGAACCCCTCGATTAGATTCCAGTCTGTAACTCACTCCCAGGTATCTGTTATTCTATATATAAACCACCCCGAACCCCTCGATTAGATTCCAGTCTGTAACTCGGTCCCGGGTATCAGTTATTCTATATATAAACCATCCTGAACCCCTCGATTAGATTCCAGTCTGTAACTCACTCCCGGGTATCTGTTATTCTATATATAAACCACCCCAAACCCCTCGATTAGATTTCAGTCTGTAACTCACTCCTGGGTATCTGTTATTCGATATATAAACCACCCCGAACCCCTCGATTAGATTCCAGTCTGTAACTCACTCCCGGGCATCTGTTACTCTATATATAAACCACCCCGAACCCCTCGATTAGATTCCAGTCTGTAACTCACACCCGGGTATCTGTTATTCTATATATAAACCACCCCGAACCCCTCAATTAGATTCCAGTCTGTAACTCACTCCTGGGTATCTGTTATTCTATATATAAACCACCCTAAACCCCTCGATTAGATTCCAGTCTGTAACTCACTCCTGGGTATCTGTTATTCTATATATAAACCATCCCGAACCCCTCGATTAGATTCCAGTCTGTAACTCACTCCCGGGTATCTGTTATTCTATATATAAACCACCACGAACCCCTCGATTAGATTCCAGTCTGTAACTCACACCCAGGTATCTGTTATTCTATATATAAACCACCCCGAACTCCTCAATTAGATTCCAGTCTGTAACTCACTCCCGGGTATCAGTTATTCTATATATAAACCACCCTGAACCCCTCGATTAGATTCCAGTCTGTAACTCACTCCTGGGTATCTGTTATTCTATATATAAACCACCCTAAACCCCTCGATTAGATTCCAGTCTGTAACTCACTCCCGGGTATCTGTTATTCTATATATAAACCACCCTGAACCCCTCGGTTAGATTCCAGTGTGTAACTCACTCCCGGGTATCTGTTATTCTATATATAAACCACCCTAAACCCCTCGATTAGATTCCAGTCTGTAACTCACTCCCGGGTCTCTGTTATTCTATATATAAACCACCCCGAACCCCTCGATTAGATTCCAGTCTGTAACTCACTCCCGGGTATCTGTTATTCTATATATAAACCACCCCGAACCCCTCAATTAGATTCCAGTCTGTAACTCACTCCTGGGTATCAGTTATTCTATATATAAACCACCCTGAACCCCTCGATTAGATTCCAGTCTGTAACTCACTCCTGGGTATCTGTTATTCTATATATAAACCACCCCGAACCCCTCGATTAGATTCCAGTCTGTAACTCACTCCCGGGTATCAGTTATTCTATATATAAACCACCCTGAACCCCTCGATTAGATTCCAGTCTGTAACTCACTCCCGGGTATCTGTTATTCTATATATAAACCACCCCGAACCCCTCGATTAGATTTCAGTCTGTAACTCACTCCTGGGTATCTGTTATTCGATATATAAACCACCCCGAACCCCTCGATTAGATTCCAGTCTGTAACTCACTCCCGGGTATCTGTTACTCTATATATAAACCACCCCGAACCCCTCTATTAGATTCCAGTCTGTAACTCACTCTCGGGCATCTGTTACTCTATATATAAACCACCCTAAACCCCTCGATTAGATGAAAGCAAATTACTGCGGATGCTGGAATCTGAAACGAATGGGAAAATGCTGGAAAATCTCAGCAGGTCTGGCAGCATCTGTAGGGAGAGAAAAGAGCTAACGTTTCGAGTCCGATGACTCTTTGTCAAAGCTAACAGACAGAGAAAGTGGGAAATATTTATACTGTGGAGTGAGAATGAAAGATGTCATAGCCACAGAAACCCAGGGAACCTGGGTGCTAATGGCCACAGATACCAACGGGGAAAGAGTGTTAATGGCAGTCCCCAGAGAGAACAAAAGATGTGAAAGGTCAAACAGCAGTGAAACTAACATCAGAGGATGAACTTTGGGTATGGGGGGGAGGGGAAGGGGGAAGCAAAGAGGAGAAAGGTGGTGGAAAGGTGGATAAGATTGGGGGAATTTAAATGTATATTAAGAAAGAAAGAAATGGTAAAAGACAGTTAAAATGAAATGAAAACAATTGGGTCGAGGTGGGGCTGATCATCTGAAGTTGTTGAATTCGATGTTCATTAGAAGGCTGTAGCATGCCTAACCGGAAGATGAGATGTTGTTCCTCCAGTGTGGGTTGAGCTTCACTGGAACATTGCAGCAGGCCAAGAACAGACATGTGGGCCTGGGAGCAGGGTCTTGTGTTAAAATGGCAACAGGGTGGTCAGGGTCCTGAATGCGCACAGATCGAAGATGCTCAGCAAAGCGATCACCCAGTCTGCGTTTGGTCTCTCCGATATAGAGGAGACCACATTGGGAGCTGCCAATGCAATAGATCAAATTGGAAGAGATGCAAGTGAAAGGCTGCTTAACCTGGGTGATGGGAGAGGTACTGGGTATGGTGGAGGAGTGGACTAGATTGTCTCGGAGGGAATGGTCTCTGTGGAATGCTGACAGAGGGAGTGAAGGGAAGATGTGTTTGGTGGTAGCATCACGCTGGATTTGGCGAAAATGGCGGAGGATTATGCTTTGCATACGGAGGCTGGTAGGATGAAATGTGAGAACGAGGGGGACTCTATCCTTGTTCTGGGAGGGAGTGGAGGGGGCGAGGTATCACCCATGGCACCTTCCCATGCAATCGCAGAAGGTGTAACACCTGCCCCTTTACCTCTTCCATGCTTAACATTCCAGGCCCAAAACACTCATTCCAGGATAAGCAGCGTTTCACTTGCATCTCTTCCAATCTGGTCTATTGCATTCGCTGCTCCCAATGTGGTCTCCTCTATATCGGAGAGACCAAACGCAGACTGGGTGATCGCTTTGCTGAGCATCTTCGGTCTGTGCGCATTCAGGACCCTGACCTTCCTGTTGCTTGCTATTTTAACAAAAGACCCTGCTCCCATGCCCACATGTCTGTCCTTGGCCGGCTGCAATGTTCCAGTGAAGCTCAACGCAAACTGGAGGAACAACATCTCATCTTCCGATTCGGCCTTCCGGCCTGAACATCGAATTCAACAACTTCAGATGATCAGCCCCACCTCGTCCCATTTGTTTTCATTTCATTTCATTTTAACTGTCTTTCACCATTTCTTTCTTTCTTAATATACATTTAATTCCCCCCCCCCCCCCCCCGCAATCTTATCCACCTTTCCTGCACCTTTCTCCTCTTTGCTTCCCCCTTCCCCTCCCCCCACATCTACACTTCATCCTCTGATGTTAGTTTCCCTGCTCTTTGACCTTTCACATCTTTTGTTCTCTCTGGGGACTGCCATTAGCACTCTTTCCCCGTTGGTATCTGTGGCCATTAGCACCCAGTTTCCCTGGGTTTCTGTGGCTATGACTCATCTTTCATTCTCACTCCACAGTATAAATATTTCCCACTTTCTCAGTCTGTTAGCTTTGACAAAGAGTCATCGGACTCGAAACGTTCGCTCTTTTCTCTCCCTACAGATGCTGCCAGACCTGCTGAGATTTTCCAGCATTTTCCCTTTCGCCCTCGATTAGATTGCAGTCTGTAACTCACTCCCGGGTATCAGTTATTCTATATATAAACCACCCCGAACCCCTCGATTAGATTCCAGTCTGTAACTCACTCCCGGGTATCTGTTATTCTATATATAAACCACCCTGAACCCCTCGATTAGATTCCAGTCTGTAACTCACTCCCAGGTATCTGTTATTCTATAAATAAACCATCCAGACCCCTCGATTAGATTCCAGTCTGTAACTCAATCCCGGGGATCTGTTATTCTATATATAAACCACCCTGAACCCCTCGATTAGATTCCAGTCTGTAACTCACTCCCGGGTATCTGTTATTCTATATATAAACCACCCTGAACCCCTCGATTAGATTCCTGTCTGTAACTCACTCCCGGGTATCTGTTATTCTATATATAAACCACCCCGAACCCCTCGATTAGATTCCAATCTGTAACTCACTCCCGGGTATGTGTTATTCTATATATAAACCACCCCGAACCCCTCGATTAGATTCCAGTCTGTAACTCACTCCCGGGTAACTGTTATTCTATATATAAACCACCCCAAACTCCTCGATTAGATTCCAGTCTGTAACTCACTCCCGGGTATCTGTTATATATATAAACCACCCTGAATCCCTCGATTAGATTCCAGTCTGTAACTCACTCCCGGGTATCTGTTATTCTATATATAAACCACCCCGAACCCCTCGATTAGATTCCAGTCTGTAACTCACTCCCGGGTATCTGTTATTCTATATATAAACCACCCCGAACCTCTCGATTAGATTCCAGTCTGTAACTCACTCCCGGGTATCTGTTATTCTATATATAAACCACCCTGTATCCCTCGATTAGATTGCAGTCTGTAACTCACTTCCGGGTATCTGTTATTCTATATATAAACCACCCCGAACCCCTCGATTAGATTCCAGTCTGTAACTCACTCCCGGGTATCTGTTATTCTGTATATAAACCACCCTGAACCCCTCGATTAGATTCCAGTCTGTAACTCACTCCCGGGTATCTGTTATTCTATATATAAACCACATCAAACCCCTCGATTAGATTCCTGTCTGTAACTCACTCCCAGGTATCTGTTATTCTATATATAAACCACCCCGAATCCCTCGATTAGATTCCAGTCTGTAACTCACTCCCGGGTATCTGTTATTCTATATATAAACCACACCGAACCCCTCGATTAGATTCCAGTCTGTCACTCACTCCCGGGTATCTGTTATTCTATATATAAACCACCTCAAACCCCTCGATTAGATTCCTGTCTGTAACTCACTCCCCGGTATCTGTTATTCTATATATAAACCACCCTGAACCCCTCGATTATATTCCAGTCTGTAACTCACTCCCGGGTATCTGTTATTCTATATGTAAACCACCCCGAACGTCTCGATTAGATTCCAGTCTGTAACTCACTCCCGGGTATCTGTTATTGTATATATAAACCACCCCGAGCCCCTCGATTAGATTAAAGTCTGTAACTCACTCCCGGGTATCTGTTATTCTATATATAAACCACCCTAAACCCCTCGATTAGATAGCAGTCTGTAACTCACTCCCGGGTATCTGTTATTCTATATATAAACCACCCCAAACCCCTCGATTAGATTCCAGTCTGTAACTCACTCCCGGGTATCTGTGATTCTATATATAAACCACTCCGAACTCCTCGATTAGATTCCAGTCTGTAACTCACTCCCGGGTATCTGTTATTCTATATATAAACCACCCCGAACCCCTCGATTAGATTCCAGTCTGTAACTCACTCCCGGGTATCTGTTATTCTATATATAAACCACCCCTAACCCCTCGATTAGATTCCAGTCTGTAACTCACTCCCGGGTATCTGTTATTCTATTAATAAACCATCCAGAACCCCTCGATTAGATTCCAGTCTGCAACTCACTCCTGGGTATCTGTTATTCTATATATGAACCACCCCGAACCCCTCGATTAGATTCCAGTCTGTAACTCACTCCCGGGTATCTGTTATTCTAAACCACCCTGAACTCCTCGATTATATTCCAGTCTGTAACTCACTCCCGGGTATCTGTTATTCTATATATAAACCACCCCGAACGTCTCGATTAGATTCCAGTCTGTAACTCACTCCCGGGTATCTGTTATTCTATATATAAACCACCCCGAACTCCTCCATTAGATTCCAGTCTGTAACTCACTCCCGAGTATCTGTTATTCTATATATAAACCACCCCGAACGTCTCGATTAGATTCCAGTCTGTAACACACTCCCGGGTATCTGTTATTCTATATATAAACACCCCGAACCCCTCAATCAGATTCCAGTCGGTAACTCACTCCCGGGTATCTGTTATTCTATATATAAACCACCCCGAACGTCTCGATTAGATTCCAGTCTGTAACACACTCCCGGGTATCTGTTATTCTATATATAAACACCCCGAACCCCTCGATTAGATTCCAGTCTGTAACTCACTCCCGAGTATCTGTTATTCTATATATAAACCACCCCGAACGTCTCGATTAGATTCCAGTCTGTAACACACTCCCGGGTATCTGTTATTCTATATATAAACACCCCGACCCCCTCGATTAGATTAAAGTCTGTAACTCACTCCCGGGTATCTGTTATTCTATATATAAACCACCCTAAACCCCTCGATTAGATTCCAGTCTGTAACTCACTCCCGGGTATCTGTTATTCTATATATAAACCACCCTGAACCCCTCGATTAGATTCCAATCTGTAACTCACTCCCGGGTATGTGTTATTCTATATATAAACCACCCTAAACCCCTCGATTAGATTCCAGTCTGTAACTCACTCCCGGGTATTTGTTATTCTATTTATAAACCACCCTGAACCCCTCGATTAGATTCCAGTCTGTAACTCACTCCCGGGTATCTGTTATTCTATATATAAACCAGCCCAAACCCCTCGATTAGATTCCTGTCTGTAACTCACTCTCGGGTATCTGTTATTCTATATATAAACCACCCTGAACCCCTCGATTAGATTCCTGTCTGTAACTCACTCCCGGGTATCTGTTATTCTATATATAAACCACCCCGAACCCCTCGATTAGATTCCAGTCTGTAACTCACTCCCGGGTATCTGTTATTCTATATATAAACCACCCCGAGCCCCTCGATTAGATTCCTGTCTGTAACTCACTCCCGGGTATCTGTTATTCTATATATAAACCACCCCGAACCCCTCGATTAGATTCCTGTCTGTAACTCACTCCCGGGTATCTGTTATTCTATATATAAACCATCCCGAACCCCTCGATTAGATTCCAGTCTGTAACTCACTCCCGGGTATCGGTTATTCTATTTATAAACCACCCCGAACCCCTCGATTAGATTCCAGTCTGTAACTCACTCCCGAGTATCTGTTATTCTATATATAAACCACCCCGAACCCTCGATTAGATTCCAGTCTGTAACTCACTCCCGGGTATCGGTTATTCTATTTATAAACCACCCCGAACCCCTCGATTAGATTCCAGTCTGTAACTCGGTCCCGGGTATCAGTTATTCTATATATAAACCACCCCGAACCCCTCGATTTGATTCCAGTCTGTAACTCACTCCCGGGTATCGGTTATTCTCTATATAATTCCTGTTGGATGAGAACACTGTCCAGGTCTGACTGCCGAGTATGTTTGGATTGTTAGACTGCGAGCAATTGCCCACAGAAGGCAGCCCTTTGCCCACAGAGTGGTGGGGATGTGGCCCTCACTCCCACGCGGAGCAGTTGTGGTAGGAGTTGGCGAGAAGGGGGAAAGCTAGAGTCTCCCCCAAGCGGGAAAAGAATGGGAATATTGGGGGATATGGAAGATGAAGCGGGGTTTGGGAAGAAGGGGCAAATACACCAGTACAGGTTTGAGGGGCCAGATGGTCTGTTCCTGACAATGGGATGTAATTTGGGAGATGTACCAGCTGTAGATGGAAACAGACTGAGGCAGCAACTGATTCAGCAAAGTCAGCTCTATTTTTTTAACCAACAAAGCGATCGATTTGCAGAGGCCCTGAGCCTCGCGAAGTGGAGATTTCCATTACCTCTTATCGAGAGGCATTAAGCCAGACTTAAACATGGCTCAGCTCCTGGTGCATTCAGATACTCCCTCCTCCCACCCACCCCTGCCAACATCACCACTGGAAATGCCACAGAGCACCTTGAACAATCTCTCCCCCACTCTCTGTCTCTCTCTGTCTCTGTCTCTCTCTCTCTATCTCTGCCTTTGTCTCTCTCTATCTGTCTCTCTCTCTCTCTCTTTCTGTCTCTCTCTGTTTCTCTCTTTCTGTCTCTCTCTCTTTCTGTCTCGCTCTCTTTCTGTCTCTCTCTGTCTCTCTCTCTCTCGCTGTCTCTCTCTATCTCTGCCTTTGTCTCTCTCTCTCTCTGTGTCTCTCTCTCTCTCTTTCTGTCTCTATCTGTTTCTCTCTTTCTGTCTCTCTCTCTTTCTGTCTCGCTCTCTTTCTGTCTCTCTCTGTCTCTCTGTCTCTCTCTATCTCTGCCTTTGTCTCTCTCTCTCTGTGTCTCTCTCTGTCGCTCTCTCTCTCTCTCTTTCTGTCTCTCTCTGTCGCTCTCTCTCTCTTTCTGTCTCTCTCTGTTTCTCATTCTGTCTCTCTCTCTCTCTCTTTCTGTCTCTCTCTGTCTCTCTCTGTCTCTCTCTCTGTTTCTCTCTCTCTGTCTCTCTCTCTCTCTTTCTCTCTCTCTGTCTCTCTCTCTCTCTCTGTCTCTCTCTTTCTGTCTCTCTCTCTCTGGCTCTCTCTCTGTTTCTCTCTCTCTCTCTCTCTGTCTCTCTCTCTCTTTCTGTTTCTCTCTTTCTGTCTCTCTCTCTTTCTGTCTCTCTCTTTCTGTCTCTCTCTCTTTCTGTCTCTCTCTCTCTGTTTCTCTCTCTCTGTCTCTCTCTCTCTCTCTGTCTCTCTCTCTCCCTCTGGCTCTCTCTCTCTGTCACTCTCTCTCTCTCTGTCTCTCTCCATCTGTCTCTCTCTCTATCGCTCTCTGCCTCTCTCCCGCAGAGCGGAGAATCAGCACCATTAGGGCCAGTGTTGTTGGCGCGGTGTGGTTTGGGGGCCGCTGTGGATGGGCCGAGCGGCCATCGTAAAAAACCCGATTCCCTCCGGATCCGTTCACACCCGCTGTCAGCCAGCGGGACCGCGGCGTGGAAGGGTTCGGCGACGGCCTGCTGGGGGAGGGGGGGGGGGCGTGGGGAGGGGGAGGGGAGGGACAGGGGGGGGGAGGGACAGGGGGGGAAGGGGGGGAGGGACAGGGGGGTGGGGAGGACAGGGGGGGGGAAGGGGGGGGGAGGGACAGGGGGGGTAGTGACAGGGGGGGGGGGGGTCCGACCCCAGGCGGGCCCCCGATGTGGCCTGGCCCCCTCTGTGCCTCCCGGCCTCCTTCCTTCCCCCCGGCCCCTGTAGTCCTGCGCCATGCTGCGTCAGGACTGGCGCGGAGAAGGGAGCCACTGTGCAAGCGCGTTTCCCACAGCATCAACACTTATCCTCGTGATCACTGAATCCCGCTCTCTCCCTCCCTCTCTCTCTCAAATTCTCCCCACTCCCCGTGGGAGTGAGTCCCACATTCTCCCCACTCCCTGTGGGAGGGAGTCCCACATTCTCCCCACTCCCCGTGGGAGTGAGTCCCACATTCTCCCCACTCCCCGTGGGAGCGAGTCCCACATTCTCCCCACTCCCCGTGGGAGCGAGTCCCACATTCTCCCCCCACTCCCCGTGGGAGCGAGTCCCACATTCTCCCCCCACTCCCCGTGGGAGCGAGTCCCACATTCTCCCCACTCCCCGTGGGAGCGAGTCCCACATTCTCCCCACTCCCCGTGGGTGCGAGTCCCACATTCTCCCCACTCCCCGTGGGAGCGAGTCCCACATTCTCCCCACTCCCTGTTAGAGCGAGTCCCACATTCTCCCCACTCCCCGTGGGAGCGAGTCCCACATTCTCCCCACTCCCCGTGGGAGCGATTCCCACATTCTCCCCACGCCCCGTGGGAGCGAGTCCCACATTCCCCCCACTCCCCTGGGAGCGAGTCCCACATTCTCCCCACTCCCCGTGGGAGCGAGTCCCACATTCCCCCCACTCCCCGTGGGAGCGAGTCCCACATTCTCCCCCACTCTCTGGGTAAAGATGTTCCCCCTGAATTCCCTGCGATTGGGTTGATTAGTCTCCGTCTTGTATTGATGACCCCCTGCTTCTGGTCTCTCCCCCCTCCCCCGACACGTGGAAATATCTTCTCTACGTCGACCCTGTACAAACCCCCTTCATCATTTTAAACACCTCGAACAGGTCAGCCCCCTCAGCTTCTCGTTCCTCGAACTCCCCCCCCCCTCCACCCTCCCTGCACTCCATCCAGCAATATGCTAACCAGTGTGGGAACCCAGACAGGGTCTGTGCCCAGCCCCCCACTGGAATCTGTGAAGAGTCTGGATTGTGGAAAGACTTGGTGAATATAGGAGCTACGACAGGAGGAGGCCAGTTGATGCCTCGAGCCTCCATCGACCCAATCAGGCCCCACCCTTCTTGATCAAAACTAAATACCGCCCTGAATATATACAATCAGCTGCAGCTCCCCCTGCTTTCAGGGAGGAGGGGGAGAAGATTCCAAAGTCTGATCTCCCCTCTCTGGGAGAATAAAGTCCTACTCATCCACATCTCCAATGGGAGACCTTCCGGAGTCAAAGTCTTCTCGATTACATTTGACGCGGTGTCTGTGGACTCTTGCTGCTCCTCTTCTGGAGTCAATACCTCCATGATTACAATTGACGTGGTGTCTGTGGACTCTCGGCGCTCCTCTTCCGGAGTTAAAATCTTCATGATTTCTGTTGATGTTATCTCACTGGACTCCAGGTGCTCCTCTTCTGGAGTCAAAATCTGCATGGTTTCTTTTTGTTTGGTGTCTCTGGACTCCAGGTGCTCCTCTTCTGGAGTCAGAATCTGCATGGCTTCGTTCGGCGTTGTCTCTCTGGACTCCAGGTGCTCCTCTTCTGGAGTCAAAATCTGCATGTTTTCTTTCGGCATCGTCTCTCTGGACTGTTGGGTGGCCCGACTCTGTGCTTCTGTACAGACAAGCTGAGAACTGTCAGTCTCGCTGTGATCCTGTACGTCGAGTGCGATCACCTTGTTACTGTTCTCACTCTGTGCTTCGGTACAGACAAGCTGAGAACTGTCAGTCTCGCTGTGATCCTGTACGTCGAGTGCGATCACCTTGTTACTGTTCTCGCATGCAGTGGGTAGAGGTGCATTGTCTTCTTCTTGTTCATGTGAGCTTGTTAGACTTTCATAGTCTGCTTGTGGTCGCTCAGATACTGCGGGTTTACCTTCATGGTCTTGTGCATGCATGGTGTCAGTGGTGAGATGTACGTTGTCTTCTTCTTGTTCCTGTGAGCTTGGTAGACTGTCAGAGTCTGCTTGCGGTTGCTCAGATACTGCGGGTTTACCTGCATGGTCTTGTTCATGCATGGTGTTCGCCAGGGAGTGTTTGCTTGCATCCCTTTTGGAGTCTTCCATTACTCGCACTGTGGAGCCTGTCATCACTCGCTCTGTGGAGTCTTCCTGTGCTCTCTGTGTGGCGTCGTCTTCGTCTTGGGTATTGCTGTCATCCAATGTATCGACGAGCTGCCATGGCCTCATGGTGTTGGATTCATCTACCATGAGTAGAGTCATGTTGAGCTTTGCAACGGTGTCGCTGATGCTGTGATCAGCATGTCCAAATAACTCCTCCATGTCTGAGTAGTATTCTTTGATACCCATTTCATCTTCGTTGGCTTCTTCTACCACGAGTTGATTCGTGTTGAACTTTGCGACCTGTGTCGCTGATGCTGTGAGAAGCATATCCGACTGACTCAGCTGTGTCTGAGTAGTATTCTTCGAAAAACAAATCATCTTTTGTTGTTTCGGAATTCTTTTTGTTCTCTTCACTTTGGGTGGTGCAGACTGCTTTTTCCAGGGTGTTGTGCGAGTTGTTTTTAACTGTTGGTGTAAGTTCAGGCGTTTTTCTGTGTTCTGAGGCAAGAAAATTTGTGTTTACCACTTTAAGTGTCTTATTTTCAATTTTCGGGCATTTCCCTTTTAAGTGGGCGTGGTCGGGATGCTCAGACGTCATGACGTCACGCGTTGGCATGACTTGCGCATGCACAAATCGGCTTTCGTCCTTCACTGTGCGGTTTCGTTCCCATTGCGCATGCGCGGCTTGCGCATGCGCATGACGATCCGCGACGACGACTTTTTTTGACTGCGCCTGCGCGGCTTGCGCATGCGCATAACAATCGGCGCTGCGATCTTTTTCAAACTGCGCATGCGCGGCTTCCGGTTCCGGCGCATGCGCAGACGCGATTTGTAGTTCTTTGCTTACCGGAGACTGCACAATGTGCTCCGACGCCATTTTTTGCCGTTTTTCGCGGATTTCAGCGATTTTACTGTCCCACCAGGACTGCAAAATTCGTAAGTGATCTTCTCTTCCCGATTTGGACAGGGTTTCAGCCTTTTGGCTTTGTGAGAAATTCTTTTTATTTCTTCTTTTTGATCTGTACTTTTCATTCGCGATTTCTTGCTCTTTTGGTGATTTTTTAAGTTTTGCATCACTCAGTCTCTCTGCAGTTTGGACTGTGAGCATACCGTGCTGTTCAAATTTCTCACAGTACTCTTCAAATTTGTTTAGTACCGTTTGTAAGCTGTTTCTGTCTTCACCTTTTGAGTATTTAAATCCATTATAAACTTTCCTAGCTTCATTTCCTTCGATGAGAATTGCTATTTTAATTTCATCTGAGGCTGCTGCTGCATCATATGCTATGATAGCGAAATCGAACATTTGTTTAAACCTTTCCCAGACACTTCTTACTTTTCCAGGCGTGTCCAGGTGAAGTGGGAATCCAAGGCACATCCTCTCATCAGCAATGTCTTCCCAAGTCGACTGTCCAGTAGGAGATTTCCATGCCATTCTTGGTTGAGATTTCCATGCCATTTTTTTTTTGTTTTCTGTATCTGCAGCTGAGTTGTCCTGTCATAAGCGTCTGAAATCACTCCTAGGGTACCATGTGTTGTTACTCGTGTCTTAATAAAGCTCGTAGTCTCAAGTGTGGAGAAGATGCTTTATTGTGAGTTCGTTCAGTTTCCAGAGCTCGACCTAGAACTACCTTCCAGTGCTAACTACCAGCTTTGCTTGCTGTGTGTCCTGCTTACCAGCCCGCCTGCTGTGAAGAGTGTCTTGTGTATGTGTTGCTCCAAGTTCTGCCCTCAGTGAAGTGTCCTCACTTCCTGTCCTGATCTATTTATATGGCTCTCCCGTGCTCCCTCTAGTGGTTGCTCAGTTGTGTTGCAACTGGTTAACTTGTGATCACCACACCCCTTATTCCCAAACTGCACACCCAGCTTCCCTCCGATGAAGGCAGGAAAGATCTTGTTGCATTGACAGGGACAGGAGATCCCCTGATGGGATTTCCAGTGGGGAAGCCTGTCAGTAAGGCCTTGCTCCTGACCCATTGACAGATCTCTGCCCACACTGTAACCAGAAACCATTCAGAAAGAACACTCGTCAGGTTTCAGCCAGGCAACGTACACCTTCAGGAAAATCAATTCTAAAATAGTTAGACACTGTCCCCATCAAACACTCCCAGGACAGGTACAGCACGGGGTTAGATACAGAGTAAAGCTCCCTCTACACTGTCCCCATCAAACACTCCCAGGACAGGTACAGCACGGGGTTAGATACAGAGTAAAGCTCCCTCTACACTGTCCCCATCAAACACTCCCAGGACAGGTACAGCACGGGGTTAGATACAGAGTAAAGCTCCCTCTACACTGCCCCCATCAAACCCTCCCAGGACAGGTACAGCACGGGGTTAGATACAGAGTAAAGCTCCCTCTTCACTGTCCCCATCAAACACTCCCAGGACAGGTACAGCACGGGGTTAGATGCAGAGTAAAGCTTCCTCTACACTGTCCCCATCAAATACTTCCAGGGTAGGTACAGCACAGGGTTAGAGACAGAGCAAAGCTCCCTCTACACTGTCCCCATCAAACACTCCCAGGACAGGTACAGCACAGGGTTAGATACAGAGTAAAGCTCCCTCTACACTGCCCCATCAAACACTCCCAGGACAGGGACAGCACGGGGTTAGATACAGAGTAAAGCTCCCTCTACACTGTCCCCATCAAACACTCCCAGGACAGGTACAGCACGGGGTTAGATACAGAGTAAAGCTCCCTCTACACTGTCCCCATTAAACACTCCCAGGACAGGTACAGCACGTGGTTAGATACAGAGTAAAGCTCCCTCTGCACTGTCCCCATCAAACACTCCCAGGACAGGTACAGCACGGGGTTAGATACAGAGTAAAGCTCCCTCTACACTGTCCCCATCAAACACTCCCAGGACAGGTACAGCACAGGGTTAGATACAGAGTAAAGCTCCCTCTACACTGCCCCATCAAACACTCCCAGGACAGGGACAGCACGGGGTTAGATACAGAGTAAAGCTCCCTCTACACTGTCCC
>NW_024055963.1:0-5000 GCF_902713615.1 Scyliorhinus canicula | reverse complement strand
GGCTGGGTCACTGTCTGTGTGGAGTCTGCACGTCCTCCCCGTGTGTGCGTGGGTTTCCTCCGGGTGCTCCGGTTTCCTCCCACAGTCCAAAGATGTGTGGGTTAGGTGGATTGGCCATGCTAAATTGCCCGTAGTGTCCTGAAAAGTATGGTTGGGGGGGTTGTTGGGTTACGGGTATAGGGTGGATACGTGGGTTTGAGTAGGGTGATCATGGCTCAGCACAACATCGAGGGCCGAAGGGCCTGTTCTGTGCTGTACTGTTCTATGTTCTATGTTCTAATTTACCCACTACCGACGTGAGGCTCACCGGCCTATCGTTTCCAGGATTATCCTCGCTACCTTTCATTTTTTTAAAATAATTTTTATTCAAGTTTTTCAATAACAAATTTTCTCCCCACAATTTTAAAACAAACAAGGTGTGGTTTCCACAGCGACACAAGAAAAGAACTCACCCCCCCCCCCAAAATAAATAATAACAAAAAACCAACAGCAATACAAGAAAGAAGAAAATAACAACATAGCAAACCCACCTCCGCAAAAACAAACCCCCTAACCATTCCCAAACCCCCCGCCCACCTCCCCCCCCCCCCCCCCCCCCCCCCCCCCCCCCCGGTTGCTGCCGAGACCGACCACTCTCTACCCCTTCGCCAGGAAGTCGAGAAAGGGCTGCCACCGCCGAAGGATCCCCTGTACCCACCCCCTCAGGGCAAACTTCATCCTCTCCAACTGGATGAACGCAGCCATGTCGTTGCCCCAGGTCTCCGAACTCGGGGGCCGTGTATCCCTCCACTGTAACAGAATCCTGCGCCGGGCTACTAGGGACGCAAAGGCCAGAATGCCGGCCTCTCTCGCCTCCTGCACTCCCGACTCCGAAGCTACCCCAAAGATCGCGAGCCCCCAGCCCGGCTTGACCCTAGACCCAACCACTTCCGACAAAATCCCCGCCACCCCCTTCCAAAACCTCTCCAAGGCCGGACAAGCCCAAAACATATGGGTGTGGTTCGCTGGGCCACCCGAACACCTCCCTCACCTGTCATCCCCTCCGAAGAACCGGCTCATCCTTGCCCCAGTCATGTGCGCCCTGTGCAGCACCTTCAGCTGAATTAGGCTGAGCCGTGCGCAAGAGGAGGAGGAATTCACCCTCTCCAGGGCGTCCGACCACGTCCCATCCTCAATCTCTTCCCCTAGCTCTTCCTCCCATTTCGCTTTGAGCTCATCTACTGAGGCCTCCTCCTCCTCCTGCATCAGCGGGTAAATAGCCGAGATCTTTCCTTCTCCGACCCACGTCCCCGAAAGCACCCTGTCCTGCACCCCCCTTGGCGGCAGCCGTGGGAACTCCACCACCTCGCTACCTTTCTTAATCAGTGGAACCACATTAGCTATTCTCCAATCCTCTGGGATCTCACCTGTAGCCAATGAGGATACAAAGATGTCAGTCAAGGCAATTTCCTCCCTTGCTCCCCTCAGTATTCTGGGATAAATCCCGTCTGGCCCAGGAGATCTATCTAAATGTTTTGTAAAAGACCCAATACCGCCTCCTTTTCGATGTTACCATGACCCAAGCTGTCCACACACCCAACCCAAGAATCATCTTCCACAAAGTCACCTTCTTTGGTGAACACTGATGCAAAGTATTCATTTAGTACCTCGCCCCATTGCCTCTGGCTCCACACATAGATTCCCCCCATTGTCCTGAAGTGGTCCCAATTCTTTCCCTGCCCACCCTCTTGCTTTTTACATATGAATAAAAATCTTTGGAGCTCACCTTAATCCTCTTTGCCAAGGACTCCTCATGACCCTTCCAAGCCCCCCCTAATTTCCCGCTTCAGTACCTTCCTACTTTCTTTATACTCTTCAAGGTTTCCACAGTCCCCACCCTTCCGTACAAAAGCCTCCTTTTTCTTTTTGACGCGGTTCACAATATCCTTCGTTATCCAAGGCTACCTAAACTTCCCAGACTTATCCTTCATTCTCTCAGGAACATGACTTTCCTGAATCCTAATCAACTGTCGCTTGAAAGACTCCCACATGTCCGATGTTGTTTTACCCAATCCAAATTCTTCAATTCCTGTCTATGTTATCGTAATTTGCCTTTTCCCAGTTTAGCCCCTTAACGGGAGGGTTACCCTCATCCCCGTCTAAATGTACCCTAAAACTAACGGAATTGTGGTCACTGCTCCCAAAATGTTTCCCTACTGAAACCTCAACCACCTGCCCAGGCCCATTCCCCAATACCAGGTCCAGTACTGTCCCCTTCCCCAGTTGGAATATCTACATAGTGCATCAAGAAGGCTTCCTGGACAAATCTTACAAACTCTGCCCCATCCAAACCCCCAGCACTCAGTGAGTCCCCGTCAATATTGGGGAAATGAAAATCCCCGATCACAACAACCCTGTTACTTTGCACCTATCCAAAGTCTCTCTACCTATCCTGCTCCTCTATCTCTCGCCGGCAGTCGGGGGGCCTGTAATAAACCCCCAACATTGTGATTGCCCCCTTCCTGTTCCTGAGCTCTACCCAGAATGCCTCATTGTATGAGCCATCCAAGGTTTCCTCCCACAGTTCGGCTGTAATATTCTCAACCAGTAATGAGAGAGACAGAGAGTGGGAGAGACACCGAGAGAGAGACAGGGAGAGGGAGAGAGAGAGAGACAGACAGAGAGTGAGAGACAGGGAGAGAGAGACAGAGAGAGAGAGAGACAGAGACAGACAGAGAGAGAGAGAGAGAGAGACAGTGAGAGAGAGAGAGACAGAGAGAGAGAGAGAGAGATAGAGAGAGAGACAGAGAGAGAGAGAGAGACAGACAGAGTGAGAGACAGAGAGAGAGAGAGACAGAGAGAGAGAGACAGAGAGAGAGAGAGACAGAGAGGAGAGAGAGACAGAGAGAGAGAGACAGAGAGAGAGAGATAGACAGAGAGAGAGAGAGAGAGACAGACAGAGTGAGAGACAGAGAGAGGAGACAGAGAGAGACGAGAGAGCAGAGAGAGAGGACAGAGAGAGAGAGACAGGGAGAGAGAGAGAGAGACAGAGAGAGAGAGACAGAGAGAGAGAGAGACACACACAGAGAGAGCAAAAAAGAGAGAGAAACAGAGAGAGGTGGAGAGGTTTCGGGAGGGTATTTCAGAACTCAGAGCCCCCCAGGCAGCTGAAGGCACGACCGCCAATGGTGGAGCGATGGGAATCGGGGGCGATGCTTAATGGGCCGGAATTGGAGGAGAGCAGAGATCTCAGAGGGTTGTAGGGTTTTAGAGAGAAAAGGAGGTTGGTAGGGGCTGGAGGTTACAGATAGGGGTGGTGGTAGGGGCTGGAGAATGTCACAGAGAGGGGAGTAGAGGCTGGAGGAGGTCACAGTGAGGGGAGTAGAGGCTGGAGGAGGTCACAGTGAGGGGAGTAGAGGCTGGAGGAGGTCACAGTGAGGGGGTAGAGGCTGGAGGAGGTCACAGTGAGGGGAGTAGAGGCTGGAGGAGGTCACAGTGAGGGGAGTAGATGCTGGAGGAGGTCACAGTGAGGGGGGTAGAGGCTGGAGGAGGTCACAGTGAGGGTAGTAGAGGCTGGAGGTCACAGTGAGGGGAGTAGAGGCTGGAGGAGGTCACAGTGAGGGGAGTAGAGGCTGGAGGAGGTCACAGTGAGGGGAGTAGAGGCTGGAGGAGGTCACAGTGAGGGGTGGAGGCTGGAGGAGGTTACAGTGAGGGGAGTAGAGGCTGGAGGAGGTCACAGTGAGGGGAGTGGAGGCTGGAGGAGATCACAGTGAGAAGAGTAGAGGCTGGAGGAGATCACAGTGAGGGGAGTAGAGGCTGGAGGAGGTCACAGTGAGGGGAGTAGAGGCTGGAGGAGGTCACAGTGAGGGGAGTAGAGGCTGGAGGCGATCACAGTGAGGGGAGTAGAGGCTGGAGGAGGTCACAGTGAGGGGAGTAGAGGCTGGAGGAGGTCACAGTGAGGGGAGTAGAGGCTGGAGGAGGTCTGAGGGGAATAGAGGCTGGAGGAGGTCACAGTGAGGGGAGTGGAGGCTGGAGGAGGTCACAGAGGGGGGAGGGGCTGGAGGAGATCACAGTGAGGGGAGTAGAGGCTGGAGGCGATCACAGTGAGGGGAGTAGAGGCTGGAGGAGGTCACAGTGAGGGGAGTAGAGGCTGGAGGAGGTCACAGTGAGGGGAGTAGAGGCTGGAGGCGATCACAGTGAGGGGAGTGGAGGCTGGAGGAGGTCACAGTGAGGGGAGTAGAGGCTGGAGGAGGTCACAGTGAGGGGAGTAGAGGCTGGAGGAGGTCACAGTGAGGGGAGGGGCACTCACCCGAGGGTAGTCATGGTGACGATGGTGTACCAGAACGCGGCGGGAATGCTGATGAAGTTGGTTCCCTCCGTGCTCTTCTCTGCGTAGTACATGACGGTGGCGAAGATGATGATAGCCATGGTTAGTGAGAAGAGGAGGAAGCCCAGCTCGGAGGCGCAGCTTTTGAGGGTGTAGCCCAGGATGCGCAGTCCCTGTGAATGACGGGAGAACTTGAAGATGCGGAAGACGCGGAAGACCCTCAGCGTGACAAAGGCCCCGCTCACGTCCTCGTTCTTGGGCATGACCAGGCCGATGTAATAGGGCATGATGGCCACCACGTCGATGATGCTCATGACACTGCGGACAAAGTCCCACCGGTTGGGCGCGGCGAAGAGGCGCAGGAGGTACTCGAAGGTGAAGATAAGGACACAGGCCGTGTCCATGCACACAAACGGCAGGCTGAATTTCTCGCCGCAGGTCATGGCTTTCTTCTGGCCCGGCGGCGGCTGGCACGGCACCGTCTCCACCACGTTGGCGATGACCGACACGGCGATGAAGAAGCCCGTCACGTAGTAGAAGACCAGCGCCACCGTGCTGGTGTGCGGGTTCTCGAAGGCGCGCCACAGGCGCTGCCGGCCCGTGCTGTTGGGGGGCAGAGGGGCATCGCCGGCGTTCTCTGCCTCCGTGTCCTCCGCCAGCCGCTCGGTGTTTTCCTTCTTCCTGTCGCGGTATT
>NW_024055962.1:0-24114 GCF_902713615.1 Scyliorhinus canicula | reverse complement strand
TCGGCGCTGTATCCCTTATTGGGTGCAGAAATACGGGTAACCCCCATCTGTCCAGAACCTAACAACCTAACCCTAACCCTAACCCACTCTATGCGGAAAAGAATGTTGAACGTGCGCCAGCAAAGAGGCAGACGCTTCGGCGCTGTATCCCTTATTGGGTGCAGAAATACGGGTAACCCCCATCTGTCCAGAACCTAACAACCTAACCCGAACCCTAACCCTAACAACCTAACCCTAACAACCTAACCCTAACAACCTAACCCTAACCCTAACCCTAACCCTAACCCTAATAACCCTAACCCTAATAACCCTAACCCTAACCCTAACGTGTGCCAGCAAAGAGGCAGACGCTTCGGCGCTGTATCCCTTATTGGGTGCAGAAATACGGGTAACCCCCATCTGTCCAGAACCTAACAACCTAACCCTAACCCTAACCCTAACCCTAACCCTAACCCTAACCCAACTCTATGCGGAAAAGAATGTTGAACGTGCGCCAGCAAAGAGGCAGACGCTTCGGCGCTGTATCCCTTATTGGGTGCAGAAATACGGGTAACCCCCATCTGTCCAGAACCTAACAACCTAACAACCTAACCCTAACACTAACCCTAACCCTAACCCTAACCCTAACCCTAAGGGTTACCGTTAATGATGAATACTTTACTAACCCCGACCCGGAGCCCTAACCCCGACCCGGAGCCCTAACCCCGACCCGGAGCCCTAACCCCGACCCGGAGCCCTAACCCCGACCCTAGAAAGTAGGAAAAATAGACAGTGAGGAGCAAAGGGATTGGTGTGTAGTTCCACAAGATGGTTCTATTACGATGAACACCATTTAGGACCAACAGAAAGAATGTCTTCACTGAGGGAGATTTTTCTGTATCTCCAACCCAAAGAGCGGTGGAGGCTCAGTCAGAGATTGAGAACTCGGCCTTGGGGTAGCTTCAAACCCTTTACCAATGGCATATTTACAGCTGAGACTTTTAAAAACGAATAATTCTGCCTTATTGCATTTCCACTTCAATCAATGCCAATTACCCATCTTCTCTCTGGTCGCATTTATTGCTGAGACACAGAAAAGGAATCATTAACTCAAGCAAAGAAAGTTTTCAAAAACTTAAGCTCAATAGTATTGAAACTTCATCTCAGGACAGAATTATGAGGAAGTTCAGACAGATCTGAACAGGTACCAGCACAAATAAATTCAATTATTTCCGAATGATTCAGGAACAGAAACGTTCCTTGACATTAGCCCAGTAGAACAGATCATGAGATTAAATTGAAGGCAAAAAAAACCCAAATGCAAGCAAGCTGCAGAACAAGGCAAACGTGGAATTAAAACGAGCCTGACAGTAACAATCAGTGCCCAAGGTCAGTATTTGACGTACACGCGCAGATTAATGGAACAAAACTGAACACAGCTGACGGTGCCTGAACTCAGCAGCTCACTTTACCGAGAGAAACAGCCCGGTGGGTTATTCACTTTAACAGGAAGAAACCCGTTGGAGATGGTCAAAATGACGCAGTTTGATATCTAACCTATCACCATTGCTGGGTGGAAAAAAGTAAATCATTTAAATGTTCGTGGCGAGAAAACATAAAACCAATGGATTCGTTCACGTCTGAACCAGACAGATGTATTTCCATTCGAAAACTCATCTGTAAAAATAAACTGCACGGGAGTGGGAGGAGTCCTGGTGCCCAAAGGTGACAATCTGAATAAACTCCTTTGCTACAACTATCCTATCGATATTCTGGAATAAGTATCCAGACACCAGTGGAAGGGACATGACTGAAGAACAATATTAAAAGTGATAATCACTCAAACACAAAGTAGATGCTAGATTCACAGTCCCAGCTCTCACTTACCGGCCTGTCTGCTCCTCAATCTGTGCTGCTTCCTCCACAGGAACACCCACTCTCTGCGATGCATTCAGCTTCTCTCTCGCTCTAAGACTGGACGCAGATTGCGAGATTCCAGCTGCCGGTTTAAATACCCATCTCACTGTTCCCAGCTCCTCCCAATGGGCGTGACAACCAACACCCAGGATTAGCTCCAGCACACATATATATTTTTTAAGTATTTATATAATATCCAACTAACATCGTTTTTTTAATAAACAATTTTATTGAGATATTTTTGGCATGCAAAACAATGACATTGTATCGTACTGTATAGAAAGTAAAGCAAATAACACAGTGCAAACCACGACTCCATTCTCGCAAGGACCTGCCTGAACCACCCCCTATTCTACTCTACCCTGGCCCCCCCTCCCTGCTGACGATTAATTATCCGCGAAGAACTCAATGAATGGCTGCCACCTCCGGGTTAACCCTGATAGTGAGCCTCTCAAGGTGAACTTAACTTTCTCTAGACCGAGAAAGCTCGCCATGTCTGATAGCCATACTTCGGTCTTCGGGGGCTTTGAGTCCGTCCATGCCAACAGTATTCATCGCCGGGCTACCAGGGAAGCAAAGGCCAAGACGTTGGCCTTCTCCTTCTGGACTCCCGGATCCTCCGACACCCCAAAGATTGCCACCTCAGGACTCATTACCACCCCAGTTTTCAAAACCTGGGACATGATGTCTGCGAATCCCTGCCAATACCTCCTGAGTCTAGGGCACGACCAGAACATGTGCACGTGATTAACCAGCCCACCGGTGCATCTGGCACACTTGTCCTCCAGCCCGAAGAATTTACTGAGCCTGGCACATGTTGCGGTCGTGTTTACTCTGCTCAGAGCTTCTGCCCAAATACCATCCTCCATCTCCCCCCCCCCCCCCCCCCCCCCCTCCCCGAGCTCCTCTTCCCACTTGGGCTTCAGGTCCTCAGTCTGTGTATCCTCTGCTCCCATTAGTTCTTTGTAAATATCTGAGACTCTACCCTCACCTACCTCTCCCCTCGATACTACCCTGTCCTGCCTCCCCTTTGGCGGGAGGCGTGGGAAGGACGGCACCAGTCTGCTCACGAAATCCCGCACCTGTAAGTATCTAAAGTCATTCCCTCCCGCCAGCCCAAACTTCTCCTCCAACGCCCTCATGCTCGGAAAGCTCCCTTCCACAAACAGATCACCCACTCTTGCAATCCCCGCCCTCCGCCACAGTTGATACCCACCGTCCATGTTCCCCAGGGCAAATCGCAATTGCCACAGATTGGGGTCCACACCGATGCTCTCACTTCCCTTGTATGCCTCCTCCACTGGCCCAAGATCCGAAGAGCCACCACCACTCTAGGGCTGGTGGAGTACCGTGCCGGCAGGAGCGGCAGAGGCGCCGTAACCAGGGCTGCAAAACTGGTGCCCATGCACGAAGCAGCCTTCATCCGCTCCCAAACCGGCCCCGTACCCACCATCCATTTCCTTATCATCGCTTTGTTGGCCACCCAGTAGTAGTTGCTGAAGTTCGGCAACGCCAGTCCCCCCTCCCCTCTTCTCCTCTCGAGCATTACCTTCCTCACCCACGGGGACTTCACCGTCCAGACAAATCCCAGGATAATTTTATTCAGCCTCTTAAAGAAGGATCTCGGGATGAAAATGGAGAGACACTGAAATATGAACAAGAATCTCGGGACAATCGTCATCTTAACAGTCTGCACCCTCCCCACTAATGACAGCGGGAGCACATCCCAACTCCGAACCTCCTTCCTCACTCGTTCCACCAGTCGGGACAGGTTGAGCTTATGCAACTTGCCCCAGTCCCGTGCCACCTGTATCCCCAAGTACCTGAAGCTTTCTTCTACCAGCCTGAACGGCAACCCCTTCAGCCTACTCTCCTGCCCCCTCGCCTGAATTACGAACAACTCGCTCTTAGCCATGTTCAATTTATATCCTGAAAACTGGCCAAATTCCCTCAGGGTTTCCATGATACTGTCCATTGGGTCCGGTACGTATAACAGCAGGTCATCCGCGTATAACGAGACTTTATGTTCCACTCCCCCTGGACCAGCCCTTTCCAGTCCCTTGAAGCTCTGAGCAATTGCCAGCGGCTCTATGGCCAGCGGGAACAGCAGTGGGGAGAGAGGGTAACCCTGTCTTGTCCCACGGTGCAGTCTGAAGTAATCTGATATCCTCCTGTTCGTCCTTACGCTAGCCTCTGGGGCCTGATATAACAGCCTAACCCAGTCAATGAACCCCTCCCTGAACCCAAACCGTCCCAGCACCTCCTGCAGATAGTCCCTCTCGACCCAGTCAAAAGCCTTTTCCGCATCCATAGCTATCACTATCTCTGCCTCCATGCTCTTCGGGGGCATCATGATCACATTAAGCAGCATTCTTAGATTGGCCACCAGTTGCCTGCCCTTTACGAACCCTCTTTGGACCTCCGCAATTACGTCCGGTACACAGTCCTCAATTCTAGTCACCAAGATCTTGGCCAGTAACTTAGCGTCTGCGTTGATCAAAGAGATCGGCCTGTAAGACCCACAAGCCTCCCAGTCTTTTCAGAATAAGCAAAATAGTGGCCTGCGACATCGTCAGGGGTCAAACCCCTGTCTCTTGCCTCGTTAGAAAACCCTGACCAGCACCGGCCCCACTATCTCGGCAAACTTTGTGTAAAACTCCACCGGATACCCATCCGGCCCCGGGGCTTTACCCAACTGCATGACCTTCGGCCCCTCAATACCTCTTCGACCCTGACCAGGGCCCCCAGTCCGTCTACCAACCCCCTACCCATTCTTGGGAAGGTCAGTCCATCCAGGAATCACCTCATCCCCTCCGGTCCCCTGGGGGGGTTCCGAAGTGTACAGCTTACTATAAAGTCCCTAAACACCTTGTTCAGCCTTGCAGGGTCCCCCATCAGATTTCCCTCCCCATCCGCTATCCTTCCCGTCTCCCTAGCTGCTTCTCTCTTCCTTAGTTGTTGCGCGAGCATTCTGCTAGCCTTCTCTCCATGCTCATATCTCACGCCTTTTGCCTTTCTTCGCTGCTCTATGGCCTTGCCTGTAGCCAGCACCCCGAACTTGGCCTGCAGCCTCTGTCGTTTCCTGAATAACTCTGTCCTCGGGGACTCCGCGTAGCTCCTGTCCGTCCGTAAAATTTCCTTAACCAGTCGGTCTGTTTCTGCCCTATCTGTCCTGTCCCTATGAGCCCGGATTGAGATCAGCTCCCCTCTCACCCAGTGCGGAGCATGGTCCGATATCGTAATTGCCGAATATTCTGCCCCCACCATCCCGCCCAGCAAGTCCTTACTCATGACACAGAAATCAATTCAGAAATACACCTTGTGGATGTGGGAGTAGTACGAAAACTCCCTCGCCAACGGCCGGCTAAATCTCCATGGATCAGCTCCCCCCATTTGCTCCATGAACCCTCAGTTCCTTTGCCATCGCTGGCAACCTGCCCGTTTTTGAACACGACTGATCCAGGCTCAGATCCAGGACTGTGTTAAAGTCCCCACCCATGATCAGTTTGCGCGAGTCCAAGTCGGGGATCTTCCCTCGCAACCTCCTGATAAAATCCACATCGTCCCAATTAGGGGCATACACACTGACCAAGACTACTCTCACCCCTTCGAGCTTATCCCTAACCATAACAAATCTGCCGCCCCAATCCGCAACTGTACCCTCCGCCTCAAACTGAACCCTTTTATTAATCAGGATCGCAACCCTCCTAGTCTTAGTGTCGAGCCCGAATGAAAGATCTGACTAACCCAGCCCTTCCTTAACCTAATCTGGTCTGCCATTTTCATGCTGCGTCTCCTGCAACATGACTACATCTGCCTTCAGAACCCGCAGATGCGCGAACACACGTGTCCTCTTCACTGGCCCATTTAGCCCTCTAACATTCCAAGTGATCAGCCTGGTTGGGGGGGCCCTTCGCCCCCCCCCCCCTTTGCTGATCAGCCATCCCCTTTCCTTGGCCAGCCCCCCAGCCATGTGTCGTGCTTCCTCTGGCCCGCCTCCTGGCCGGCTCAACCCATGACCTCCTCACTGTTGTCATGTCCAATTTCTATCCTCATCAGCAGATCAACTCCCCCCCCCCCCCCAGGAACACCATCCTACCACCTAACCCCTGCTCTAATCTAACTTTATGAACACCCCCCCCCCCCCCCCACCTGGCTTCCATTGACTAGCCCACCTTCTTAACAAAGTCCATCGCCTCCTCGAAATAGTGGTGCTGACTCTCATACATAACCCACAGTCATGCCGGAAAAAGCAGCCCGAATTTCACCTCGTTCTGATACAAAATCTCCTTCGCCTGCCTGTAGCCTCCCCTCCTCCTGGCCACCTCAGTGTTCAGGTCTTGGTAAACACGCAGGGTGCTATTGTCCCAAGTACAGCTTTGTGTGCTCTTGGCCCATTGCAGAACTCGCTCCTTGTCCAGGTACCTGTGGAACCAGACTACCATCACTCGTGCGGGACCCCCTTGTCGCGGCTGCCTCATCTGCACTCTGTGTGCCCTGTCCACCACTGGTGGGCAAATGAACACCTCGTTCCCCAGCAGCTTCTGAAACATACCCTCCACATACACATCAGCATCCAGCCCCTCAGCCCCCTCCGGGAGGCCAACAATTCTTACATTCTGCTGGTGAGATCTGTTGTCCAGGTCCTCCAGCCTTTCCAGCATTTTGTGCTGATCCCTCTCAACCTCCGAATCTCCACGTCCGCCACCATTTGAAAGTTGGCCTGCTCCTCTACCGTCTTCTCCAGCTCCGGGAGCTTCTCAGCCTGATCTTCCAGCCTTTTTTCCAATTGGTCCATCGACTTCTGGAGTGGCTCCAAATTATTGCACTTCAGAGCTAAAAAGCCCTCTTGCATGGCCTGTAGCAGCTGCTCCATTGTCGGCTGGGATGCCGGATCCAACTAACATTTCTAACACATCGATATCCAGATCACTTAAAATAATTTCCATTTAACATCTTGACAACATTTTCTGACCAATTATCTTCAGGTGGAGAAAATGGTCAGTCCCGCCCCTTTGAGCTTCTTAAAGGGACCCCTCCCCTGTCCTGACCTTTACCCCTGGGGCTTGTTTTACAGTATCGTCCAGTACTGACCCAATCATTTTGGGGGCATTTAGAAGCAATCTATTAGAAGCAGAAGACACAATCTCAGGCTAAAAGGACGATCCTTTAAAACAGAGGTGAGGAGGAATTTCTTCAGCCAGAGGGTGGTGAATCTGTGGAACTCTTTGCCGCAGAAGGCTGTGGAGGCCAAATCACTGAGTGTCTTTAAGACAGAGATAGATAGGTTCTTGATTAATCAGGGGGTCAGGGGTTATGGGGAGAAGGCAGGAGAATGGGGATGAGAAAAATATCAGCCATGATTGAATGGCGGAGCAGACTCGATGGGCCAAGTGGCCTAATTCTGCTCCTATGTCTTATGGTTTTATGGTCTACAGCAATGCGGTGCCCCCTGTGGGATTATGATTTGACTGTTTAATGGGACAATGTTAGAATACGTTTTTTTCCTGTATATCTAATAATGGGAATCCTGTGAGTGGAGGGGTAAATGCTGCTTTTTATTTTTGTTTACTTGCAATAGTCGGAGTGAGTATTGCTTTTAATTTTAAATTGTAATCAGCACCCTCACACACTTCCACACAATTTAGAAATATTAATCCTTGGTCATGGCCCCAAAATCCCAAACACGCAGGCAGAGGTTTTGGAAAAGGGAAATGTTCAACTCATTCAAAACTAAAAACAAGATTTCTGTTTCTCCTGAATAATGTGTACTGGACTTCTGGTGGTGGCGATGGAGTGAGTGGTCCCACATTTGGTAATCCCACTTAAGGCGGGTTTTCTGACCTTTTTCCCGCTTGTTGGGTGGACGTTTCGGTGAAGAAATATGCAGAAGTGACTGGAGAAAGCGAGACTCCACTGCTGGGGCTGGTGGATGGATTGACCAAGCAGAAGTGGGTCGAGAAGAATGGAGCTATTGGAGCAGGAGAATCTTCATGCCCCACAGGTGAAGATGGAGGAGGATAAAGGGCCTGCCTTGCCCGCCCAGTTGTTCACGGAGCAACTGATCGATTTCTTACACAAGTGAATCACTTGGAGGGGAACCTCCAGCTGGTGGGATTCCCAGGTATCTGTTGCTCTTGTCCTTCTCGATAGAACATAGAAATACAGTGCAAAAGGAGGCCATTCGGCTCATCGAGTCTGCACCGACCCGCTTAAGCCCTCACTTCCACCCTATCCCCCTAACCTTTTTGGACACTAAGGGCAATTTATCATGGCCAATCCAACTAACCTGCACATCTTTGGACTGTGGGAGGAAACCGGAGCACCCGGAGGAAACCCATGTAGATATGGGGAGAACATGCAGACTCTGCACAGACAATGGCCCAGCGGAGAATCGAACCTGGGACCCTGGCGCTGTGACGCCACAGTGCTAGCCACTGTGCTACTGTGCTGCCCCCATGGTAGTGGTTCCGGGTTTGGAAGGTGCTGTCTAAGGAACCTTGGTGAGTTCCTGCAGTGCATCTTGTAGATGGTATACACGGCTGTCGCTGTGCATCAGTGGTGGAGGACTTGAATGTTTGTGGAAGGGGGAGCAATCAAGCGGGGTTCTTTGTCCTGAATGGTGTCGAGCGTCTTGAGTGTTGTTGGAGCTGCACTTATCCAGGCAAGTGGAGAGTATACCATCACACTCCTGACTTGTGCCTTGTAGATGGTGGATAGGCTTTGGAGGGGTCAGGAGGTGAGTTACTCCCCGCAGGATTCCGAGCCTTTGACCTACCCTGGTAGCCCAGTATTAATGTGGCTAGTCCAGCTCAGTTTCTGATCAATGGTAACCCCCAGGATATTGATTGTGGGAGATTCATCGACGGTAATGCCATTGAATGTCAAGGAGCGATGCTTAGATCCTCTCTTGTAGGAGATGGTCATTGCCTGGCACTTGTGTGGCATGCCTGTAACTTTCCACTTGTCAGCCCAAACCTGAATATTGTCCAGGTTTTGCTGTATTTGGACATGGGCTGCTTCATTACTTGAGGAGTCCCTAATGGTGCAGTCATCCGCAAAAATACACACTTCTGACCTAATGTTGGAAGGAAGCAGCTGAAGATGGTTGAGTCTAGGACACTACCCTGAGGAACTCCTGCAGTGATGTTCTGGAGCTGAGATGATTGACCTCCAACCACCACAACTATCTTCCTTTGTGCTAGGTATGACTCTAACCAGCGGCGAGTTTTCCCTTGATTTCTATTGGCTCCAGTTTAGCTAGGGCTCCTGAATGTCGTACTCGGTCAAATGCTGCCTTGATGTCAAGGGCAGTCACTCTCACCTCACCTCTGGCGTTCAGCTCTTTTGTCCGTATTTGAACCAAGGCTGTATTGAGCTCAGGAGCTGTGCGACCCTGGTGTAACCCAAACTGAGCGTCCATGATTTGGTTATTGCTGAGTAAATACTGTTTGATACCACTGTCAGTGGACCCGTCCATCACTTTGCTGGTGATGGAGAGAAGACTGATAGGGCGGTAATTGGCTGGGTTGGATTTGTCCTGTTTCTTGTGTATAGGACACACCTGGGCAATTTTCCACATTGTCAGGTAGATGCCAGTGTTGTAGCTGTACTGGAACAGCTTGGCTAGGGGTGCGGCACGTTAGTTCTGGAGCACAAGTCTTCAGTACTATCGCTGGAATATTGTCAGGACCCAGAGCCTTTGCAGTATCCAGTGCTTTCAGCCATTTTCTATGATGTGGAGTGAATCGTATTGGCTGAAGACTGACATCTGTGATGCTGGGGACCTCCGAAGGAGACCGAGGTGGATGGATGATCCACTCGGGACTTCTGGTTGAAGATTGTCACAAACTCTTCAGCCTTGTAATTTGCGCATATGTGCTGGGCTCATCCATCATTGAGGATGAGGATATTTGTGGAGCCTCCCCCTCCAGTGAGTTATTTAATTGTCCACCACCATTCACGGCTGGATGTGTTGAGCTGGAAGAGCTTCGATCTGATGGATTTGTTGCGGAATCGCTTAGCTCTGTCTACTACTTGCTGCTTATGCTGTTTGGCCCACAGTCCTGTGTTGTAGCTTCACCAGGTCAACACCTCATTTTCCGGAATGCCTGATGATGCTCCTGGCATCCCCTCCTGCACTCTTCATTGAACCAGGCTTGGTGATAATGGTAGAGCGGGGGAGATGCTGGGCTAACAGGTTGCAGATTGAGTTTGAATACAATTCTGCTGCTGCTGATGGCCCACAGCGCCTCACGGATGCCCAGTCTTGAGTTGCTAGATCTGATTCAAATCTGGACAGTTTTAGGTGGGAGCATCACACAACATTATGAAGGGTATCCCCAAATTCAGTACACCGTGACAAGGGAGAGTTCGCAGGACTGCTGAAGATTGAATGGTGATAAAGAGACTGTGACAGGTGAGTGTCAACATGGACTGTGGGAGATTGAATGGGGATATACAGACTGTGACAGGGGAGTGCGTACATAGACTGTGAGAGGTTGAATAGGGATATAGAGGTTGTGATAGGGGAATGTGTACCTGGACCATGGGTGTTTGAATGGGGATATAGAAACTGTGATAGGGAGAGTGTACAAGGACTGTGACAGATTGAATGGGGATACAGAGACTGTGATAGGGGAGAGTGTACACGGACAGTGGGCGATTGAATGGGGAGAGAGTGACCTTGATAGGTGTCAGTGTAGATTAACAGTGGGAGATTGAATGGGGATAGAGAACGTGATAGGGGAGAGTGTACACGGACTGTGGGAGATTGAATGGGGATATACAGACTGTGATAGGGAAGCATTTACATGGACTGTGACAGATTGAATGAGGATATAGAGACTGTGATGGGGAGAGTGTACAAGGACTGTGGGCGATTGAATGGGGATACAGAGACTGTGATAGGGGAGTGTGTAGCTGGACCATGGGCGTTTGAATGGGGATATAATTACTGTGATGGGGAGAGTGTACACGGACTGTGGGAGATTGAATGGGGAGAGAGTGACAGTGCTAGGGGTTAGTGGAGATGAACAGTGGGAGATTGAACGGGGATATAGAGACTGTGATGGGCAGTATGTACATGGACTGTGGGAGATTGAATGGGAATATACAGACTGTGATAGGGGACAGTGTACATGGACTGTGGGACATTGAATGGGAATATACAGACTGTGATAGAGGACAGTGTACATGGACTGTGGGAGACTGAATGGGGATATGGACACTGTGATGGGGAGAGTGTACAAGGACTGAAAGATTGAAAGGGAAGAGGGTGACTGTGCTAGGGGTCAATGTAGATGAACAGTGGGAGATTGAACGGGGATATACAGACTGTGATGGGCAGTATGTACATGGACTGTGGAAGACTGAATGGGGTCTCCCCCCTCGCTGTGTCTCCCCTCGCTGCCTCTCCCCTCGCTGTGTCTCCCCTCGCTGCCTCTCCCCTCGCTGTCTCTCCCCTCGCTGTCTCTCCCCTCGCTGTCTCTCCCCTCGCTGCCTCTCCCCTCGCTGTCTCTCCCCCTCGCTGTCTCTCCCCCTCGCTGTCTCTCCCCCTCGCTGTCTCTCCCCCTCGCTGTCTCTCCCCTCGCTGTCTCTCCCCTCGCTGTCTCTCCCCTCGCTGTGTCTCCCCTCGCTGTCTCTCCCCTCGCTGTCTCTCCCCTCACTGCATCTCCCCTCGCTGTCTCCCCCCTCGCTGTCTCCCCCCTCGCTGTCTCCCCCCTCGCTGCCTCTCCCCTCGCTGTCTCCCCCCTCGCTGCCTCTCCCCTCGCTGCATCTCCCCTCGCTGTCTCTCCCCTCGCTGTCTCCCACCTCGCTGTCTCCCCCCTCGCTGTCTCCCCCCTCGCTGTCTCTCCCCTCGCTGCCTCTCCCCTCGCTGTCTCTCCCCTCACTGTCTCTCCCTTCACTGTCTCTCCCCTCACGGTCTCTCCCCTCACTGTCTCTCCCCTCACTGCAGGCCTATGGTGTGCTAGCGTTCATTAGCAGAGGGATTGAATTTAAGAGTCGTGAGGTGATGATGCAGCTGTACAAAACCTTGGTCAGGCCACATTTGGAGTACTGTGTGCAGTTCTGGTCACCTCATTTTAGGAAGGATGTGGAAGCTTTGGAAAAGGTGCAAAGGAGATTTACCAGGATGTTGCCTGGAATGGAGAGTAGGTCATACAAGGAAAGGTTGAGGGAGCTAGGCCTTTTCTCATTAGAACGGAGAAGGATGAGGGGCGACTTGATAGAGGTTTATAAGATGATCGGGGAATAGATAGAGTAGACAGTCAGTGACTTTTTCCCCGGGTGGAACACACCATTACAAGAGGACATAAATTTCAGATAAATGGTGGAAGATATAGAGGGGATGTCAGAGGTAGGTTCTTTACCCAGGGAGTAGTGGGGGCATGGAATGCACTGCCTGTGGAAGTAGTTGAGTCGGAAACATTAGGGACCTTCAAGCGGCTATTGGATAGGTACATGGATTAGGGTAGAATAATGGAGTGTAGATTAATTTGTTCTTAAGGGCAGCACGGTAGCATTGTGGATAGCACAATTGCTTCACAGCTCCAGGGCCCCAAGTTGGATTTCGACTTGGGTCACTGTCTGTGTGGAGTCTGCACATCCTCCCCATGTGTGCGTGGGTTTCCTCCAGGTGCTCCGGTTTCCTCCCACAGACCAAAGATGTGCAGGTTGGGTGGATTGGCCATGATAAATTGCCCTTAGTGTCCAAAATTCTATGATTAACCAAGGATAAAAGTTCGGCACAACATCGTGGGTCGAAAGGTCTGTTCTGTGCTGTATTTCTCTCTCTCTCCCCTCGCTGTCTCCCCCCTCGCTGTCTTTCCCCTTGCTGCCTCTCCCCTCGCTGTCTCTCTCCTCGCTGCCTCTCCCCTCACTTTCTCTACCCTTGCTGTCTCCCCCCTTCGCTGTCTCTCCCCTCGCTGTCTCTCCCCTCACTGTCTCTCCTCTCGCTGTCTCTCCCCTCGCTGTCTACCCCCCTCGCTGTCTACCCCCCTCATTGTCTCTCCCCTCGCTGTCTCCGCCCTCGCTGTCTCCGCCCTCGCTGTCTCTCCCCTCGCTGTCTCTCCCCTCACTGCATCTCCCCTCGCTGGCTTTCCCCTCGCTGCCTCTCCCCTCACTGTCTCTCTCCTCACTGCATATCCCCTCGCTGTCTCTCCCCTCGCTGTCTCTCCCCTCGCTGTCTCTCCCCTTGCTGTCTCCCCCTTCGCTTCTCTTCCCTCGCTGTCTCGCCCCTCGCTGTCTCGCCCCTCGCTGTCTCGCCCCTCGCTGTCTCTCCCCTTGCTGTCTCCCCCCTCACTGTCTCTCCCCTCACTGTCTCTACCCTCGCTGTCGCTCCCTTCGCTGCCTCTCCTCTCGCTGCCTCTCCCCTTGCTGTCTCCCCCCTCGCTGTGTCTCCCCTCGCTGTGTCTCCCCTCGCTGTGTCTCCCCTCGCTGTGTCTCTCCTCGCTATCTCTCCCCTCGCTGTCTCTCCCCTCACTGTCTCTCCCCTCCCAGCAGTTTCTCCCCTCCTGGCTGTCTCTCCCCTCGCTGTCTCTCCCCTCACTGTCTCTCCCCTCACTGTCTCTCCCCTCACTGTCTCTCCCCTCGCTGTCTCTCCCCTCGTTGCCTCTCGCCACACTGACTCTCCACTCCTGGCTGTCTCTCCCCTCCCAGCTGTCTCTCCCCTCGCTGTCTCTCCCCTCGCTGTCTCTCCCCTCGCTGTCTGTCCCCTCACAGTCTCTCCCCTCGGGGCTTTCTCTCCCCTCACTGTCTCTCCCCTCACTGTCTCTCCTCTCGCTGTCTCTCCCCTTACTGCTGTCTCTCCCCTCCTGGCTGTCTCTCCTCTCGCTGTCTCTCCCCTCCCAGCTGTCTCTCCCCTCGCTGTCTCTCCCCTCGCTGTCTCTCCCCTCGCTGTCTCTCCCCTCGCTGTCTCTCTCCTCACTGTCGCTCCACTCGCTGTCTCTCCCCTCGCTGTCCTTCCCTTGTCGGCTCTCTCTCCCCCTCGCTGATCTCCCCTTGGTTTCTCTCCCCTCGCTGTCTCTCCCCTCGCTGCCTCTCGCCTCATTGACTCTCCCCTCATGGCTGTCTCTCCCCTCCCAGATGTCTCTCCCCTCCCAGATGTCTCTCCCCTCGCTGTCTCTCCCCTCGCGGCTGTCACTCCCATCGCTGTCTCTCCTCTCACTGCTGTCTCTCCCCTCCCTGCTGTCACTCCCCTCGCTGTCTCTCCCCTCGCTGTCTCTCCCCTTGCTGTCTCTCCCCTCGCTGTCTCTCCCCTCGCTGTCTCTCCCCTCATTGTCTCTCCCCTCACTGTCTCTCCCTTCACTGTCTCTCCCCTCACTGTCTCTCCCCCCGCTGTCTCCCCCCTCGCTGTCTCCCCCTCGCTGTCTTTCCCCTCACTGCATCCCCCTCGCTGTCTCTCGCCTCGCTGTCTCTCACCTCGCTGTCTCTCCCCTCGCTGTCTCTCCCTCGCTGTCTCTCCCCTCGCTGTCTCTCCCCTCGCTGTCTCTCCCCTCGCTGTCTCTCCCCTCGCTGTCTCTCCCCTTGCTGTCTCTCCCTCGCTGTCTCTCCCCTCGCTGTCTCTCCCATCGCTGTCTCTCCCCTCACTGTCTCTCCCCTCACTGTCTCTCCCCTCACGGCATCTCCCCTCACTGCATCTGCCCTCGCTGTCTCTCCCCTCGCTGTCTTTCCCCTCACTGCAGGCCTATGGTGTGCTAGCGTTCATTAGCAGAGGGATTGAATTTAAGAGTCGTGAGGTGATGATGCAGCTGTACAAAACCTTGGTCAGGCCACATTTGGAGTACTGTGTGCAGTTCTGGTCACCTCATTTTAGGAAGGATATGGAAGCTTTGGAAAAGGTGCAAAGGAGATTTACCAGGATGTTGCCTGGAATGGAGAGTAGGTCTTACGAGGAAAGGTTGAGGGAGCTAGGCCTTTTCTCATTAGAACGGAGAAGGATGAGGGGCGACTTGATAGAGGTTTATAAGATGATCAGGGGAATAGATAGAGTAGACAGTCAGTGAGTCGGAAACGTTAGGGACCTTCACGCGGCTATTGGATAGGTACATGGATTACGGTAGAATAATGGAGTGTAGATTAATTTGTTCTTAAGGGCAGCACGGTAGCATAGTGGTTAGCACAATTGCTTCACAGCTCCAGGGCCCCAAGTTCGATTTCGACTTGGTTCTCTGTCTGTGTGGAGTCTGCACATCCTCCCCGTGTGTGCGTGGGTTTCCTCCAGGTGCTCCGGTTTCCTCCCACAGTCCAAAGATGTGCAGGTTGGGTGGATTGGCCATGATAAATTGCACTTAGTGTCCAAAATTCCATGATTAACCTAGGATAAAAGTTTGGCACAACATCGTGGGCCGAAAGGCCTGTCCTGTGCTGTATTTCTCTCTCTCTCCCCTCGCTGTCTCTCCCCTCGCTGTCTCTCCCCTCGCTGTCTCTCCCCTCGCTGTCTCTCCCCTCGCTGTCTCTCCCCTCGCTGCCTCTCCCCTCGCTGTCTCTCCCCTCGCTGTCTCTCCTCTCGCTGCCTCTCTCCTCGCTGTCTCTCCCCTTGCTGTCTCCACCCTCGCTGTGTCTCCCCTCGCTATCTCTCCCCTCGCTGTCTCTCCCCTCGCTGTCTCTCCCCTCACGGTCTCTCCCCTCGCTGTCTCTCCCCTCGCTGTCCTCCCCTCGCTGTCTCTCCCCTCGCTGTCTCTCCCCTCGCTGTCTCTCCCCTCACTGTCTCTCCCCTCCGGGCTGTCTCTCCCCTCACTGTCTCTCCCTTCGCTGTCTCTCCCCTCGTTGCCTCTTGCATCACTGACTCTCCACTCCTGGCTGTCTCTCCCCTCCCAGCTGTCTCTCCCCTCGCTGTCTCTCCCCTCGCTGTCTCTACCCTCACAGTCTCTCCCCTCTGGGCTGTCTCTCCCCTCACTGACTCTCCACTCCTGGCTGTCTCTCCCCTCCCAGCTGTCTCTCCCCTCCCAGCTGTCTCTCCCCTCGCTGTCTCCCCTCTCGCTGTCTCTCCCCTCACAGTCTCTCCCCTCTGGGCTGTCTCTCCCCTCACTGTCTCTCCCCTCGCTGTCTCTCCCCTCGCTGTCTCTCCTCTCGCTGTCTCTCCCCTTGCTGCTGTCTCTCCCCTCCTGGCTGTCTATCCTCTCGCTGTCTCTCCCCTCCCAGCTGTCTCTCCCCTCGCTGTCTCTCCCCTCGCTGTCTCTCCCCTCGCTGTCTCTCTTCTCGCTGTCTCTCCCCTCGCTGTCTCTCCCCTCACAGTCTCTCCCCTCTGGGCTGTCCCTCCCCTCACTGTCTCTCCCCTCACTGTCCCTCCCCTCGCTGTCTCTCCCCTCCCAGCTGTCTCTCCCCTCGCTGTCTCTCCCCTCGCTGTCTCTCCCCTCGCTGTCTCTCTCCTCACTGTCTCTCCCCTCGCTGTCTCTCCCCTCGCTGTCTTTCCCTTGTCGGTTCTCTCTCCCCCTCGCTGATCTCCCCTTGGTTTCTCTCCCCTCGCTGTCTCTCCCCTCGCTGCCTCTCGCCTCATTGACTCTCCCCTCCTGGCTGTCTCTCCCCTCCCAGATGTCTCTCCCCTCGCTGTCTCTCCCCTCGCTGTCTCTCCTCTCGCGGCTGTCACTCCCATCGCTGTCTCTCCTCTCCCTGCTGTCACTCCCCTCGCTGTCTCTCCCCTCGCTGTCTCTCCCCTCACGGTCTCTCCCCTCGCTGTCTCTCCCCTCGCTGTCACTCCCCTCGCTGTCTCTCCCCTCGCTGTCTCTCCCCTCGCTGTCTCTTCCCTCGCTGTCTCTCCCCTCGCTGTCTCTCCCCTCACTGTCTCTCCCTTCACTGTCTCTCCCTTCACTGTCTCTCCCCTCACTGTCTCTCCCCCGCTGTCTCTCCCCCCGCTGCCTCTCCCCCCACAGCTCTCCCCCTGCTGCTCTTCCCCTCGCTGTCTCTCCCCTCGCTGTCTCCTCCCCTCGCTGTCTCTCCCCTCGCTGTCTCTCCCTTCCACTGTCTCTCTCCCTCGCTGCCTCTCCCCTCGCAGTCTCTCCCTCACTGTCTCTCCCATCGCTGTCTCTCCCCCTCTCAGTCTCTTCCCCTCACAGTCTCTCCCCCTTAGTCTCGCCCCTCACTGGCTCTCCCAGCTCTCTCTCCCCTCGCTGTCTCTCCTCTCGCTGTCTCTCCCCTTGCTGCTGTCTCTCCCCTCCTGGCTGTCTATCCTCTCCGCTGTCTCTCGCCCTCCCACTGTGCTCTCCCCTCCGCTGGTCCTCTCCCCTCAGCTGGTCCTCTCCCCTCCTGTCCTCTCCCTCGCGTCTCTCCCTCCCTCCCTCGCTGTCTGTTCCCTTGTCGGTTTCTCTCTCCCCCTCGCTTGATCTCCCCTTGGGTTTCTCCTCCCTCGCTGTCTCATTCCCCTCGCTGCCTCGCCGCCGTCATTGCACTCTCCCCTCCTGGCTGCTCTCACCTCCCAGATGTCTATCCCCTCGCTGTCTCTCCCCTCGCTGTCTCTCCTCTCGCGGCTGTCACTCCCATCGCTGTCTCTCCTCTCACTGCTGTCTCTCCCCTCCCGCTGTCACTGCCCTCACTGTCTCTCCCTCGCTGTCTCTCCCCTCACGGTCTATCCCCTCGCTGTCTCTCCCTCGCTGTCACTCCCCTCGCTGTCTCTCCCTCGCTGTCTCTCCCCTCGCTGTCTCTTCCCTCGCTGTCTCTCCCCTCGCTGTCTCTCCCATCACGGTCTCTCCCCTCGATGTCTCTCCCCTCGCTGTCACTCCCTCGCTGTCTCTCCCCTCGCTGTCTCTCCCCTCCTGTCTCTCCCTTCACTGTCTCTCCCTTCACTGTCTCTCCCTCAACTGTCTCTCCCCCGCTGTCTCTCCCCCCGCTGCCTCTCCCCCGCTGCCTCTCCCTCGCTGTCTCTCCCCTCGCTGTCTCTCCCCCCGCTGTCTTCCCCCCGCTGCCTCTCCCCCTCTGCCATCTCCCCTCACTGTCTCTCCCCCCCGCTGTCTCTCCCCCCGCTGCCTCTCCCCTCGCTGTCTCTCCCCTCGCTGTCCTCTCCCCCTCGCTGTCTCTCCCCTCGCTGTCTCTCCCCTCGCTGCCTCTCCCCCTCGCTGTCTCTCCCCTCGCTGTCTCTTCCCCTCACTGTCTCTCCTTTCACTGTCTCTCCCCTCACTGTCCTCTCCCCCGCTGTCTCTCCCCCCCTCTGCCATTCTTCTCCCCTCGCTGCTCTCCCCTCGCTGCTCTCCCCTCGCTGCTCTCCCCTCGCTGCTCTCCCCTCGCTGCTCTCCCCTCGCTGTCTCTCCCCTCGCTGTCTTTCCTCTCTCGGCTGTCACTCCCATCGCTGTCTCTCCTCTCACTGCTGTCTCTCCCCTCCCCGCTGTCACTCCCCTCACTGTCTCTCCCCTCGCTGTCCTCTCCCCTCACGGTCTCTCCCCTCGCTGTCCTCTCCCTCGATTCACTCCCCTCGCTGTCTCCCCCGCTGTCTCTACCCTCGCTGTCTCTCCCCTCGCTGTCCTCTCCCCTCGCGGTCTCTCCCCTCACTGTCTCTCCCTTCACTGTCTCTCTCCCTCACTGTCGTCTCCCCCCGCTGTCTCTCTCTCCCCGCTGCCTCTCCCCTCGCTGCCTCTCCCCTCGCTGTCTCTCCCCTTGCTGTCTCTCCCTCGCTGTCTCTCCCCTCGCTGTCTCTCCCCTCGCTGTCTCTCCCTTCACTGTCTCTCCCCTCTCAGTCTCTCCCCTCGCAGTCTCTCCCCTCAGTCTCTCCCCTCGCTGTCTCTCCCATCGCTGTCTCTCCCCTCGCTGTCTCTCCCCTCAGTCTCTCCCCTCGCTGTCTCTCCCCTCACTGTCTCTCCCCTCGCTGTCCTCACCACTCGCAGTCTCTCCCCACGCTGCCTCTCCCCTCGCTGTCTCACCCCTCGCAGTCTCTCCCCTCGCAGTCTCTCCCTCACAGTCTCTCCCCTCGCAGTCTCTCCCCTCACAGACTCTCCCCTCACAGACTCTCCCCTCGCAGTCTCACCCCTCGCAGTCTCTCCCCTCGCAGTCTCTCCCCTCGCAGTCTCTCCCCTCGCAGTCTCTCCCCTCGCAGTCTCTCCACTCACTGTCTCTCCCCTCACTGTCTCTCCCCTCGCTGTCTCTCCCCTCGTTGCCTCTCGCCTCACTGACTCTCCCCTCCTGGCTGTCTCTCCCCACACAGCTGCCTCTCCCCTCGCTGTCTCTCCCCTCGCTGTTCTCACCCCTCCCAGCTGTTCTCACCCCTCCTGGCTGCCTCCACCCTCCCGGTTTTCTCTCCTCATCGGCTGTCTCTCCTATCCCTGTCTCGCCCCTCGCTGTCTTTTCCCTCGCTGTCTCTCCTCTCCCGGCTGTCTCTCCCCTCGCTATCTCTCCCCTCGCTGTCTCTCCCCTCGCTGTCTCTCCCCTCGCTGCCTCACCCCTCGCTGTCCTCTCCCCTCGCTATCTCTCCCCTCGCTGTCTCTCCCCTCACTGCCTCTCCCCTCACTGTCTCTCCCCTCGCTGTCTCACCACTCGCAGTCTCTCCCCACGCTGCCTCTCCCCCTCGCTGTCTCACCCCTCGCAGTTCCTGCCCCTCGCAGTCTCTCCCTCACAGTCTCTCCCCTCGCAAGTCTCTCCCCTCACAGACTCTCCCCCTCACAGACTCTCCCCTCGCAGTCTCACCCCTCGCAGTCTCTCCCCTCGCAGTGCTCTCCCCTCGCAGTCTCTCCCCTCGCGTCTCTCCCCTCGCAAGTCTCTCCACTCACTGTCTCTCCCCTCACTGTCTCTCCACTCGCTGTCCTCTCCCCTCGTTGCCTCTCGCCCTCACTGACTCTCCCCTCCTGGCTGTCTCTCCCCACACAGCTGCCTCTCCCCTCGCTGTCTCTCCCCCTCGCTGTCTCTCCCCTCCCAGCTGTCTTCCCCTCCTGGCTGCCTCCACCCTCCCGGTTTTCTCTCCCCATCGGCTGTCTCTCCTATCCCTGTCTCGCCCCTCGCTGTCTTTTCCCTCGCTGTCTCTCCTCTCCCGGCTGTCTCTCCCCTCGCTATCTCTCCCCTCGCTGTCTCTCCCCTCGCTGCCTCACCCCTCGCTGTCTCTCCCCTCGCTGTCTCTCCCCTCACTGCCTCACCCCTCACTGTCTCTCCCCTCGCTGTCTCTCCCCTCGCTGCCTCTCCCTCGCTGTCTATCCTCCCGGCTGTCTTCCCCTCGCTATCTCTCCCTCGCTATCTCTCCCTCGCTGTCTCTCCCCTCGCTGTCTCTCCCGTCGCTGTCTCTCCCCTCGCTGTCTCTCCCCTCGCTGTCTCTCCCCTCGCTGTCTACCCTCGCTGCCTCACCCCTCACTGTCTCTCCCCTCGCTGTCTCTCCCTCGCTGCCTCTCCTCGCTGTCTCTCCTCTCGCTGTCTCCCCTCGCTGCCTCTCCCCTCGCTGTCTCTCCCCTCGCTGTCTCTCCCCTCGCTGTCTCTCCCCTCGCTGTCTCTCCCCTCGCTATCTCTTCCCTCGCTGTCTCTCCCCTCGCTGTCTCTCCCCTCGCTTTCTCGTCGCTGTCCTCCCCTCGCTGTCTCTCCCTTGCTGTCTCTCCCTCGCTGTTCTCCCCTCGCTGTCTCTCCCCTCGCTGTCTCTCCCCAAGCTGTCTCTCCCCTCGCTGTCTCTCCCCTCGCTGTCTCTCCCCTCGCTGTCTCTCCCCTCGCTGTCTCTCCCCTCGCTGTCTCTCCCCTCGCTGTCTCTCCCCTCGCTGTCTCTCTCCTCGCTGTCTCTCTCCTCGCTGTCTCTCCCCTCGCAGTCTCTCCCCTCGCAGTCTCTCCCCTCGCAGTCTCTCCACTCACTGTCTCTTCCCTCGCTGTCTCTCCCCTCGCTGTCTCTCCCCTCGCTGTCTCTCTCCTCGCTGTCTCTCCCCTCGCAGTCTCTCCCCTCGCAGTCTCTCCCCTCGCAGTCTCTCCACTCACTGTCTCTCCCCTCACTGTCTCTCCCCTCGCTGTCTCTCCCCTCGCTGTCTCTCCCCTCGCTGTCTCTCCCGTCGCTGTCTCTCCCCTCGCTGTCTCTCCCCTCGCTGTCTCTCCCCTCGCTGTCTCTCTCCTCGCTGTTTCTCCCCTTCTGCCTGTCTCTCCTCTCCCACTGTTTTCACTCTCGAAAAAGGGGGCTTGTGTACCTAGAACATAGAACATAGAACACTACAGCGCAGTACGGGCCCTTCGGCCCTCGATGTTGCGCCGACCTGTGAAACCATCTGAAGCCTATCTGACCTACACTATTCCATTTTCATCCATATGTCTATCCAGTGACCACTTAAATGCCCTTAAAGTTGGCGAGTCTACTACTGTTGCAGGCAGGGCGTTCCACACCCCGACTACTCTCTGAGTAAAGAAACTGCCTCTGACATCTGTCCTATATCTACCACCCCTCAATTTAAAGCTATGTCCCCTCGTGTTGGTCATCACCATCCGTGGAAAAAGACCCTCACTGTCCACCCTATCTAACCCTCTGACTATCTTATATGTCTCTATTAAGTCACCTCTCAGCCTTCTCCTCTCTAACGAAAACAACCTCAATTCCCTGAGCCTTTCCTCGTAAGACCTTCCCTCCATACCAGGCAACATCCTGGTAAATCTCCTCTGAACCCTTTCCAAAGCTTCCACATCCTTCCTATAATGTGGTGACCAGAACTGCACGCAATACTCCAGGTGCGGCCGCACAAGAGTTATGTACAGCTGCAGCATGACCTTGTGGTTCCGAAACTCAATCCCCCTGCTTATAAAGGCTAGCACACCATATGCCTTCTTAACAGCCCTATTAACCTGGGTGGCAACTTTCAGGGATTTATGTACCTGGATGCCGAGATCTCTCTGTTCATCTACACTACCAAGAATCTTGCCATTAGCCCAGTACTCTGCATTCCTGTTACTCCTTCCAAAGTGAACCACCTCACACTTTTCCGCATTAAACTCCATCTGCCACCTCTCAGCCCAGCTCTGCAGCTTATCTATGTCCCTCTGTATCCTATAACATCCTTCAGCACTATCCACAACTCCACCGACCTTCGTGTCATCTGCAAATTTACTAACCCATCCTTCTACACCCTCTTCAAGGTCATTTATAAAAATGACAAACAGCAGTGGCCCCAAAACAGATAGAACATAGAACATAGAACGATACAGCGCAGTACAGGCCCTTCGGCCCTCGATGTTGCACCGACATGGAAAAAAAAACTAAAGTCCATCTAACCTACACTATGCCCTTATCATCCATATGCTTATCCAATAAACTTTTAAATGCCCTCAATGTTGGCGAGTTCACTACTGTTGCAGGTAGGGCATTCCACGGCGTCACCACTCTTTGTGTAAAAAACCCACCTCTGACCTCTGTCCTATATCTATTACCCCTCAATTTAAGGCTATGTCCCCTCGTGCTAGCCACCCCCATCCGCGGGAGAAGGCTCTCGCTGTCCACCCTATCTAACCCTCTGATCATTTTGTATGCCTCTATTAAGTCACCTCTTAACCTTCTTCTCTCTAACGAAAACAACCTCAAGTCCATCAGCCTTTCCTCATAAGATTTTCCCTCCATACCAGGCAACATCCTGGTAAATCTCCTCTGCACCCGTTCCAAAGCTTCCACGTCCTTCCTATAATGAGGCGACCAGAACTGTACGCAATACTCCAAATGCGGCCGTACTAGAGTTTTGTACAACTGCAACATGACCTCATGGCTCCGGAACTCAATCCCTCTACCAATAAAGGCCAACACACCATAGGCCTTCTTCACAACCCTATCAATCTGGGTGGCAACTTTCAGGGATCTATGTACATGGACACCGAGATCCCTCTGCTCATCCACACTACCAAGAATTTTACCATTAGCCAAATATTCCGCATTCCTGTTATTCTTTCCAAAGTGAATCACCTCACACTTCTCCGCATTAAACTCCATTTGCCACCTCTCAGCCCAGCTCTGCAGCTTATCTATGTCCCTCTGTAACCTGCAACATCCTTCCGCACTGTCTACAACTCCACCGACTTTAGTGTCGTCTGCAAATTTACTCACCCATCCTTCTGCGCCCTCCTCTAGGTCATTTATAAAAATGACAAACAGCAACGGCCCCAGAACAGATCCTTGTGGTACGCCACTCGTAACTGAACTCCATTCTGAACATTTCCCATCAACTACCACTCTCTGTCTTCTTTCAACTAGCCAATTTCTGATCCACATCTCTAAATCACCCTCAATCCCCAGCCTCCGTATTTTCTGCAATAGCCGACCATGGGGAACCTTATCAAACGCTTTACTGAAATCCATATACACCACATCAACTGCTCTACCCTCGTCTACCTGTTCAGTCACCTTCTCAAAGAACTCGATAAGGTTTGTGAGGCATGACCTACCCTTCACAAAACCATGCTGACTATCCCTAATCATATTATTCCTATCTAGATGATTATAAATCGTATCTTTTATAATCCTCTCCAAGACCTTACCCACCACAGACGTTAGGCTCACCGGCCTATAGTTACTGGGGTTATCTCTACTCCCCTTCTTAAACAAAGGGACCACATTTGCTATCCTCCAGTCCTCTGGCACTATTCCTGTAGCCAATGATGACCTAAAAATCAAAGCCAAAGGCTCAGCAATCTCTTCCCTGGCTTCCCAGAGAATCCTAGGATAAATCCCATCCGGCCCCGGGGACTTATCTATTTTCACCTTGTCCAGAATTGCCAACACTTCTTCCCTACGCACCTCAATGCCATCTCTTCTAATAGCCTGGGTCTCAGCATTCTCCTCCACAATATTATCTTTTCTTGAGTGAATACTGACGAAAGTATTCATTTAGTATCTCGCTTATCTCCTCAGCCTCCACACACAACTTCCCACCACTGTCCTTGACTGGCCCTACTCTTACCCTAGTCATTCTTTTATTCCTGACATACCTATAGAAAACTTTTGGGTTTTCCTTGATCCTACCTGCCAAAGACTTCTCATGTCCCCTCCTTGCTCGTCTCTGCTCTCTCTTTAGATCCTTCCTCGCTTCCTTGTAACTATCAAGCGCCCCAACTGAAACTTCATGCCTCATCTTCACATAGGCCTCCTTCTTCCTCTTAACAAGAGATTCCACTTCTTTGGTAAACCACGGTTCCCTCGCTCGACCCCTTCCTCCCTGCCTGACTGGTACGTACTTATCAAGAACAATCAATAGCTGTTCCTTGAACAAGCTCCACATATCCAGTGTGCCAACCCTTGCAGCCTACTTCTCCAACCAACACATCCTAAGTCATGTCTAATGGCATCATAATTGCCCTTCCCAG
>NW_024055961.1:0-26188 GCF_902713615.1 Scyliorhinus canicula | reverse complement strand
CCCCCCCCCCCCCCCCCCCCCCCCCCCCCTCCCAGGCAGCACGTTCCAGACCCTCACCCCGCCTCTACCCCCCTCCCAGGCAGCACGTTCCAGACCCTCACCCCGCCTCTACCCCCCTCCCAGGCAGCACGTTCCAGACCCTCACCCCGCCTCTACCTCCCTCCCAGGCAGCATGTTCCAGACCCTCACCCCGCCTCTATCCCCCTCCCAGGCAGCACGTTCCAGACCCTCACCCCGCATCTACCCCCCTCCCAGGCAGCACGTTCCAGACCCTCACCCCGCCTCTACCCCCCTCCCAGGCAGCACGTTCCAGCCCCTCACCCCGCCTCCACCCCCCTCCCAGGCAGCACGTTCCAGCCTCTACCCCCCTCCCAGGCAGCACGTTCCAGACCCTCACCCCGCCTCTACCCCCCTCCCAGGCAGCACGTTCCAGACCCTCACCCCGCCTCTACCCCCCTCCCAGGCAGCACGTTCCAGACCCTCACCCCGCCTCTACCCTCTCCCAGGCAGCACGTTCCAGACCCTCACCCCGCCTCTACCCCCCTCCCAGGCAGCACGTTCCAGACCCTCACCCCGCCTCTACCCCCTCCCAGGCAGCACGTTGCAGCCTCTAATCCCCTCCCAGGCAGCACATTCCAGACTCTCACCCCGCCTCTACCCACCTCCCAGGCAGCACGTTCCAGACCCTCACCCCGCCTCTGCCCCCTCCCAGGCAGCACGTTCCAGACCCTCACCCCGCCTCTATCACCCTCCCAGGCAGCACGTTCCAGACCCTCACCCCGCCTCTACCCCTCTCCCAGGCAGCACGTTCCAGACCCTCACCCAACGTCTACCCCCCTCCCAGGCAGCACGTTCCAGACCCTCACCCCGCCTCTACCCCTCTCCCAGGCAGCACGTTCCAGACCCTCACCCAACGTCTACCCCCCTCCCAGGCAGTGCATTCCAGACCCTCACCCCGCCTCTACCCCCTCCCAGGCAGCACGTTCCAGACCCTCACCCCGCCTCTACCCCCCTCCCAGGCAGCACGTTCCAGACCCTCACCCCGCCTCTACCCCCCTCCCAGGCAGCGCATTCCAGACACTCACCCCCCCTCCCAGGCAGTGAATTCCAACCATCAACCCCCCTCCCAGGCAGTGCATTCCAGACCCTCACCCCGCCTCTACCACCCTCCCAGGTAGCACGTTCCAGACCCTCACCCCGCCTCTACCACCCTCCCAGGCACTGCATTCCAGACCCTCACCCCGCCTCTACCCCCCCTCCCAGGCAGCACGTTCCAGCCTCTACCCCCCTCCCAGGCAGAACGTTCCAGACCCTCACCCCGCCTCTACCACCCTCCCAGGCAGTGAATTCCAGACCCTCACCCCGCCTCTACCCCCCTACCAGGCAGCACGGTCCAGACCCTCACCCCGCCTCTACCCCCCTCCCAGGCAGCACATTCCAGACCCTCACCCCGCCTCTACCCCCCTCCCAGGCAGCACGTTCCAGACCCTCACCCCGCCTCTACCCCCCTTCTAAGCAGCACGTTCCAGATCCTCACCCCGCCTCTCCCACCCTCCCAGGCAGCACATTCCAGACCCTCACCTCGCCTCTACCCCCCTCCCAGGCAGCACGTTCCAGACCCTAACCCCGCCTCTACCCCCCTCCCAGGCAGCACGTTCCAGACGCTCACCCCGCCTCTACCCCCCTCCCAGGCAGTGCATTCCAGCCTCTACCCCCCTCCCAGGCAGCACGTTCCAGGCCCTCACCCCGCCTCTATCCCCCTCCCAGGCAGCGCATTCCAGACCCTTACCCCCCTCCCAGGCAATGAATTCCAGACCCTCACCCCGCCTCTACCACCCTCCCAGGCAGCACGTTCCAGCCTCTACCCCCCTCCCAGGCAGCATGTTCCAGACCCTCACCCCGCCTCTCCCACCCTCCCAGGCAGCACATTCCAGACCCTCACCCCGCCTCTACCCCCCTCCCAGGCAAGACGTTCCAGACCCTCACCCTGCCTCTACCACCCTCCCAGGCAGCACGTTCCAGACCCTCACCCCGCCTCTACCCCCCTACCAGGCAGCACATTCCAGACCCTCACCCCGCCTCTACCACCCTCCCAGGCAGCACGTTCCAGACCCTCACCCCTCCTCTACCCCCCTTCCAAGCAGCAAGTTCCAGACCCTCACCCCGCCTCTCCCACCCTCCCAGGCAGCACATTCCAGACCCTCACCCCGCCTCTACCCCCCTCCCAGGCAAGACGTTCCAGACCCTCACCCCGCCTCTACCCCCCTCCCAGGCAGTGCATTCCAGACCCTCACCCTGCCTCTACCCCCCTCCCAGGCAGCACGTTCCAGACCCTCACCCCGCCTCTACCCCCCTCCCAGGCAGCACGTTCCAGACCCTCACCCCGCCTCTAACCCCCTCCCAGGCAGCACGTTCCAGACCCTCACCCCGCCTCTACCCCCATCCCAGGCAGCACGTTCCAGGCCCTCACCCCGCCTCTATCCCCCTCCCAGGCAGCACGTTCCAGCCTCTACCCCGCCTCTATCCCCCTCCCAGGCAGTGCATTCCAGACCCTTACCCCCCTCCCAGGCAGTGAATTCCAGACCCTCACCCCGCCTCTACCCCCCTCCCAGGCAGCACGTTCCAGACCCTCACCCCGCCTCTACCCCCATCCCAGGCAGCACGTTCCAGGCCCTCACTCCGCCTCTACCCCCCTCCCAGGCAGCACGTTCCAGACCCTCACCCCGCCTCTACCACCCTCCCAGGCAGCACGTTCCAGACCCTCACCCCGCCTCTACCCCCCTACCAGGCAGTGCATTCCAGCCTCTACCCCCGTACCAGGCAGTGCATTCCAGACCCTCAGCCCGCTTCTACCCCCCTCCCAGGCAGCACGTTCCAGACCCTCACCCCGCCTCTACCACACTCCCAGGCAGTGCATTCCAGACCCTCACCCCGCCTCTACTCCCCTCCCAGGCAGCACGTTCCAGACCCTCACCCTGCCTCTACCACCCTCCCAGGCAGCACGTTCCAGACCCTCACCCCGCCTCTACCCCTCTACCAGGCAGCACATTCCAGACCCTCACCCCGCCTCTACCACCCTCCCAGGCAGCACGTTCCCGACCCTCACCCCTCCTCTACCCCCCTCCCAGGCAGCACGTTCCAGACCCTCACCCCGCCTCTCCCACCCGCCCAGGCAGCACATTCCAGACCCTAACCCCGCCTCTACCCCCTTCCCAGGCAGTGCATTCCAGACCCTCACCCCGCCTCTACCCCCCTCCCAGGCAGCATGTTCCAGACCCTCACCCCGCCTCTACCCCCCTCCCAGGCAGCACGTTCCAGACCCTCACCCCGCCTCTACCACCCTCCCAGGCAGCACGTTCCAGCCTCTACCCCGCCTCTACCCCCCTCCCAGGCAGCGCATTCCAGACCCTCAGCCCCCTCCCAGGCAGTGAATTCCAGACCCTCACCCCGCCTCTACCACCCTCCCAGGCAGTGCATTCCAGACCCTCACCCCGCCTCTACCACTCTCCCAGGCAGCACGTTCCAGACCCTCACCCCGCCTCTCCCACCCTCCCAGGCAGTGCATTCCAGACCCTCACCACTCTCATAGAACATAGAACATAGAACATAACAGCGCAGTACAGGCCCTTCGGCCCTCGATGTTGCGCCGACCTGTGAAACCACTCTAAAGCCCATCTACACTATTCCCTTATCATCCATATGCCTATCCAATGACCATTTGAATGCGTTTAGTGTTGGCAAGTCCACTACTGTTGCAGGCAGGGCATTCCACGCCCTTACTACTCTCTGAGTAAAGAACCTACCTCTGACATCTGTCCTATATCTTAATCCCCTCAATTTAAAGCTATGTCCCCTCGTGCTAGACATCACCATCCGAGGAAAAAGGCTCTCACTGTCTACCTAATCCTCTGATTATCTTGTATGCCTCAATTAAGTCACCTCTTAATCTTCTCCTCTCTAACGAAAACAGCCTCAAGTCCCTCAGCCTTCCCTCATAAGATCTTCCCTCCATACCAGGTAACATCCTGGTAAATCTCCTCTGTACCCTTTCCAATGCTCCCACATCCTTCCTATAATGTGGCGACAAGAACTGCACGCAATACTCCAAATGCGGCCGCACCAGAGTTTTGTACAACTGCAACATGACCTCATGGCTCCGAAACTCAATCCCTCTACCAAAAAGGCCAACACACCATAGGCCTTCTTCACAACCCTATCAACCTGGGTGGCAACTTTCAGGGATCTATGTACATGGACACCGAGATCCCTCTGCTCATCCACACTACCAAGAATTTTACCATTAGCCAAATATCCCTTATTCCTGTTATTCCTTCCAAAATGAATCACCTCACACTTTTCTGCATTAAAATCCATTTGCCACCTGTCAGCCCAGCTCTGCAGCTTTTCTATGTCCCTCTGTAACTTGTAACATCCTTCTACACTGTCTACAACTCCACCGACTTCTGGGCACCGGGCAGCACGGTAGCATTGTGGATAGCACAATCGCTTCACAGCTCCAGGGTCCCAGGTTCGATTCCGGCTTGGGTCACTGTGCGGAGTCTGCACATCCTCCCCGTGTGTGCGTGGGTTTCCTCCGGGTGCTCCGGTTTCCTCCCACAGTCCAAAGATGTGCAGGTTAGGTGGATTGGCCATGATAAAATTGCCCCTTCGTGTCCAAAATTGCCCTTAGTGTTGGGCGGGGTTACTGGTGAAGGTTTTTGGTTGGGTATGCGGTATTGTGTGAAGCAAATAATGGCATGATGGGAAAACTAGTCAAGTCTTCTTGGTACAATTGAATTTAACCTAAGACACAGATACAAAATACACAGATACAGCCGAGGTCAACATGACCTGAGAACTGGGTGACTCTGAAATTCTAAGATAAAGCTTGTTCGTCATGAACCGAGAAGCAGTCTCAATAAATACCAAGCTGAAAAACTGTCTCCTCCTGTTCGTAAACAAATTTGTCCCTTTCTTAAAACAAAGACAAGATAATGATATGAAACTCCATTCCCCTAAAGGTCAGCAAGGTGACGCCATTGTAACGATTATTACTTATGTTTTACTTTCGATTAAATTCCTGACCAAGTTGTATTCATGTTATCTTGATCCTATAATGTATAAAAATCGCCTTATTCTTCTGTAATATCACAGACTTGGGACGGACTCAGCAGTTTGTAATTGACTGCCTTCCGAATTCAAGTCTCAGCCATTACTGCTAGCAGTCAGTTCTAATTCGTAAATAAAGTTCAGTTTTGCTTACCTAATGAATGCTGTTTGAATTTCTCTATCACAGTCAAGAAGCGGGGAAAATATTGAATACGACAGGCAGGGTGCTCTTTCCAAGGGCCGGTGCAGACTTGATAGGCCGAATGGCCTCCTTCTGCCCTGTAAATTCTATGAATCTATAAAAATCCGCTCTCCCCCAATCGAAAACCTTTTAGAACATAGAACAGTACAGCACAGAACAGGCCCTTCGGCCCTCAATGTTGTGCCGAGCCATGATCACCCTACTCAAACCCGCGTATCCACCCTATACCCGTAACCCAACAACCCCCCCCTTAACCTTACATTTTTAGGACACTACGGGCAATTTAGCATGGCCAATCCACCTAACCCGCACATCTTTGGACTGTGGGAGGAAACCGGAGCACCCGGAGGAAACCCACGCACACACGGGGAGGACGTGCAGACTCCACACAGACAGTGAACCAAGCCGGGAATCGAACCTGGGACCCTGGAGCTGTGAAGCATTTATGCTAACCACCATGCTACTTGTCTATTTCTTTGTCCGTAACAAACTTAAATTGCACCACGCTTCCCCACCAACACATCAACCACCTGCTTGGCTTCATTCCCCAGAATTCAGTCCAGCACTGCACCGTTCCTTGTTGGATCCTCTACATATTGAGCTAAAAACTTCCCCTGTATGCATTTTAAGAACTTCACTCCATCTAAGCCCTTAACACGATGACTATCCCAATTAACATTGGGAAAATTGAAATCACCTAATATAATTACCCTCATTATTTTTACACACCTCTGTGAATTGCACACATATTTGCTCCTGAAAGGGGGACATGGTCGCGCAGTGGTTAGCAGGTAAAGCTTTTATCTACCCACACAAGGAAGAAAGCGTCTGTTGTCTGACTCTGACTCATCTAACTAGAGAAAGAATTTTCCCTTCAGGCATGATATGGTAATGTCGATTTAATCCTAAAATTGCATGTGTTAACACTCGTCAAAGGGAGCAGGAACTTCCACATGTATGACACCTTGTCCCACATTTCACAAGCAATGAGGTACTTTTAAATTGCAGTCGCACATGTAATGTCGGAAAATGAAGAAGCCAATCTGTGCCTCGTGTATCCCACAAACAGCAGGTAAACAAATGAACAGGTCAGCTGTTTTGGGGTTGCTAGTTAAGTGAGGAATTTTGACCCAGGACTCGAGGTTTTTCAGGCGTCCAGGGTGGCCGGCTAAACAGGCCAAGGCTCCTTGGATTAGATTTTAATGGGGGCCGAGGTTGGGGGGCGCAATAAAGAGGGTTAAAAGGCGTCATGAAATATCTTTGGCTAACAGGGTTAAGGAAAATCCCAAAGCCTTTTATTCGTATATAAGGAGCAAGAGGGTAACTAGAGAAAGGATTGGCCCACTCAAAGACAAAAGAGGGAATTTATGCATGGACTCGGAGGAAATGGGTGAGATTCTTAATGAGTACTTTGCATCGGTATTCACCAAGGAGAGGGACAAGACGGATGTTGAGGCTAGGGATGAATGTTTAAATACTCTAGGTCATGTCGGCATAAGGAAGGGGGAGGTTTTGGGTATTCTAAAAGGCATTAAGGTGGACAAGTCCCCAGGACCGGATGGGATCTATCCCAGGTTACTGAGGGAAACAAGGGACGAAATAGCTGGGGCCTTAACAGATATCCTTGCAACATCCTTGAGCACGGGTGAGGTACCAGAGGACTGGAGAATTGCTAATGTTGTCCCTTTGTTTAAGAAGGGTAGCAGGGATAATCCAGGGAATTACAGACCTGTGAGCTTGACGTCAGTGGTAGGCAAACTGTTGGAGAAGATACTGAGGGATAGGATCTATTCACATTTGGAAGAAAATTGAATTATCAGTGATAGGCAGCATGGCTTTGTACAGGGAAGGTCATGTCTTACAAACCTAATAGAATTCTTTGAGGAAGTGACAAAGTTAATTAATGAGGGAAGGGCTGTAGATGTCATATACATGGACTTCAGTAAGGCGTTTGATAAAGTTTCCCATGGCAGGTTGATAGAAAAAGTGAAGTCGTATGGGGTTCAGGGTGTACTAGATAGATGGATAAAGAACTGGCTGGGCAACAAGAGACAGAGAGTAGTGGTGGAAGGGAGTGTCTCAAAATGGAGAAAGGTGACTAGTGGTGTTCCACAGGGATCCGTGCTCGGACCACTGTTGTTTGTGATATACATAAATGATCTGGACGAAGGTATAGGTGGTCTGATTAGCAAGTTTGCAGATACTAAGATTGGTGGAGTTGCAGATAGCGAGGAGGACTATCAGAGAATACAGCAAAATATAGATAGATTGGAGAGTTGGGCAGAGAAATGGCAGATGGACTTCAATGCAGGCAAATGCGAGGTGATGCATTTTGGAAGATCAAATTCAAGAGCGGACTATATGGTCAATGGGAGAGTCCTGAGGAAAATTGATGTACAGAGAGATCTGGGAGTTCAGGTCCATTGTACCCTGAAGGTGGCAACGCAGGTCGATAGAGTGGTCAAGAAGGCATACAGCATGCTTGCCTTCATCGGACGGGGTATTGAGTACAAGAGTCGGCAGGTCATGTTACAGTTGTATAGGACTTTGGTTCGGCCACATTTGGAATACTGCGTGCAGTTCTGGTCGCCACATTACCAGAAGGATGTGGATGCTTTGGAGAGGGTGCAGAGGAGGTTCACCAGGATGTTGCCTGGTATGGAGGGTGCTAGCTATGAAGAAAGGTTGAGTAGATTAGGATTGTTTTCGTTGGAAAGACGGAGGTTGAGGGGGGACCTGATTGAGGTCTACAAAATTATGAGAGGTATGGACAGGGTGGATAGCAACAAGCTTTTTCCAAGAGTGGGGGTGTCAATTACAAGGGGTCACGATTTCAAGGTGAGAGGGGGAAAGTTTAAAGGAGATGTGCGTGGAAAGTTTTTTACGCAGAGGGTGGTGGGTGCCTGGAACGCTTTGCCAGCGGAGGTGGTAGAGGCGGCTACGATAGCATCATTTAAGATGCATCTGGACAGATATATGAACGGGCGGGGAACAGAGGGAAGTAGATCCTTGGAAAATAGGAGACAGGTTTAGATAAAGGATCTGGATCGGCGCAGGCTGGGAGGGCCGAAGGGCCTGTTCCTGTGCTGTAATTTTCTTTGTTCTTTGACTAAGTCCAATTGAATAGCTGACAGACCATTAATCGGCTTGAGGTGGACCTTCCATCCCCATCTGAAGAGGAAGTCCCCACGCCAAGAGCTGTCAACCAATCAAGTAGCCAGCAGCACTGCACGGAGCAATAGGTGGATTGGCCACGCTAAATTGTCCCTTAATTGGAAAAATCAATCGGGCACTCTACATTTATTTAAAAAAATAAAGGAGACACCCCAACCCTTGCCCGGCCAGTGAAAGTTGCCAGGCTGTACACGAGACATGAGCCTCTCCTGCCACGAGTTAAATCCCAGCGGCAGTGGGAGGAGGCCCATCAGCAACCATTAGCTATAAAATCCAGCTCAGTATCCAGCTGCATCCAGGTGTCAGACCTGACCCACTCAGGCATGGATGCATTCACCATAAAATATACGCTCTCACACTTCCCCCACAGCCTCAACTGCATGGCACACTTGAGGGCTCCCACTGGCCTGTGATTGATCCCCTTTCTGCTGTCTGCCCTCCACTTCTTACAGCACCTATCTGGTTGCAACAGACAGTGAGGAGGGCTGTCCACAATTTGTTGTGGGGCATGTGGGAGAAATGCCGGTGTCTGCCATTAATTGAGATTAGCTCACTGCCCAAACAAACCTTTACTGCCATGTGTTTGAATCTGATCAGGATATAATTGGGCTTGACTGTAAGCCTCCACAGTCAAATATCCTACCAACAAGGGCAGCACGGTGGCACAGTGGTTAGCACTGGGGCTGCAGCACTGAGGACCCGGGTTTGAATCCCGGCTCTGGGTCACTGTCCGTGTGGAGTTTGCACATTAGAACATAGAACATAGAACAGTACAGCACAGAACAGGCCCTTCAGCCCTCGATGTTGTGCCGAGCAATGATCACCCTACTTAAACCCACGTAACCCGTATACCCGTAACCCAACAATCCCCCCATTAACCTTACACTACGGGCAATTTATCATGGCCAATCCACCTAACCCGCACATCTTTGGACTGTGGGAGGAAACCGGAGCACCCGGAGGAAACCCACGCACACACGGGGAGGACGTGCAGACTCCACACAGACAGTGACCCAACCGGGAATCGAACCTGGGACCCTGGAGCTGTGAAGCATTGATGCTAACCACCATGCTACCGTGAGGCCCCGTGAGAACACATTCTCCCCGTGTTTGCGTGAGTTTCACCCCCACAATCCAAAAAGATGTGCAGGGTAGGTGGATTGGCCACGTTAAATTACCCCTTAATTGAAAAAAATAATTGGGTACTCTAAATTTTCTATTGAAATTTTTTTTAAATATCCTATCAACACATGTCCCAGCCATGAAGAACGATGCCTTTGAGGGGTCATTTAGACTCTTTAGTTGGTCACATGACTTGCTTGATCTACTGGAAGCGTGTGAAATCACGTGTGAATACATCAGGCACACTGTTATAACCCTGCATGGGACTCATCCAGCTCAGGATGATTGTTCTGTAGTACTGATTGGGTTGTGAGTTAACCAGCACTTGTATAACAGCTATAGTTGTATTATTCCTTGTGTTTGAATAAAGCTCGTAGTCTTACAGCTGAAGTAGATGCTTTATTTCTATGAGTTCGTTCTCTCTCCAGTACTTATACTATATTACATCTGAGCTGCCTGTCTGTGTCCTGCTCACCAGCTGCCGTTCCTGTGAAGAGACCCTTGACTTCCTGTTTGTCTATGTATCTCTGGCGCTCCCTCTAGTGGTTACTTAGTTGTGTATTTACATTAACCCCTTGTGTATATACAGTGATGCAGATCACTACAATAGCAGCTGACAGAAAGGAGTGAGGACGTTCAGATGTGTAACTGGGTCCTGTGTAAATATTGCTGTTATGCTGAATAAACATCTTTCCTATGAACTCTTTGGATTCCCCTTTGCTGTTTACTTGACACATGTTACAATGTCATCACGCCCTCAGCAAGTTGGAAGTCTCCTTGCCGGCAATCAAGAAGCCAATTGACCAGGATTTTTCGTGGCCTGTCTGCTTTTACAGTTGGCGGGTGGGCTGATTGCCCAGTGACCTTTACGTTTTAGCTATAACCTCGACCTAGGTTGGGGTAAAATGAACAAATGTCTCTGGGGACTGAGGTCTGTATATGACTGCGCTGCCTCGACATTTGGGGCATAGTTTGTCTGCTTCTGGAGGTGTGAAGCGAATCTGTTAATCCAGTGTGCCAGTCTGCACGTTTTCTATCCAATTGAACCCAGTTTTAGGAACAGTTAGTATTGTCGGTGAAAATATTCACAAACAGACCTTTGAGTGAGTAAAGAAGCAATTTATTAATTTTCAGAATTCTGGGAGAAAAGGCCTTTGACTCCCACGGTCTGTGCAGCACCTTTTCTCGCCTGAGCTCAGGTCGCACTGGGTTAATGTACAGAAGGAAAGCGGAATTAGTTTGTATTCGCATTTACATATACCCAATCAATTCTGTTTGCGTCACAGTTCATAACATGCATCTCCAATGCCACAAATGGCTACAAGTTAGCTCCTATAGCCTCTAATTGGCAGTTTGCCGTACCCGATCAATTAATTACATAGATAATGGTTACATAAAGTCATAGGGTCAATAGTCCAGCCACATTGGACATGTCCTTCCTCATTCCTTGCTAGTTCCTTGATTTGGGGCCCCTTTGTCAGTTACAAATAGCTAAAAATACAAACATGCAAAGGTTGCCAACGGCTCATTGTCTCTCTGGATGCATCTGGTTGTGGATCACTTGTTTTGCACAAAGCTTTACTACTTCAGCAGCAGACACTAATAATAACATAGGGTCAAGAACATTGGCAGAGTCCATTTTATATCAGGCGGCATCCATTTTGTATCTTCTGTAGTCCGTTCAGAATTCTACCGCTTCAGTATTATGAGCTTTCCAATTCTTATCAGATACTTGGCATGTAATGTGAGCTTTATTACTGTTTATTCATTATAAATTTGTCTTTTACAAACTTTTAAAGTATTTCTTACATGTTGAACAGTACAGTTATAGTCCTAAAGTATACCAATAGAACATAAGCATGAGCAGGGTAAACATTTGAAATAAATAGATATTAAATAGTATAAATGCTAATTGAATATATTGTACCAAATAGTTATGTTAAATTGATCAATTTCATTTGTCCAAGGGACTAAATTAAGAAAGTAAAAATGCACAGGCTATGATACCAAAGCATGGGGAAGTGTTACATTTCAGAGGTCCAAGCAGAATTTCTTTCAAAAATACAAAAATAAATCTTTAGTCAATTTCCATCCAACATCAAGCTAGTAAGTTAAGCCAAGGGTGGTGGTGGTCAGGGCCAGAAAACGGTGAGGAGAAAAATAATTTTCTAACAAGGTCACCAATCAGAACTTTACAGAATAACAGTAGAAATATTGTTGATTTAGAAATAACTATTGTGATGGTTACTCGACTTGGTGTAATATCACTTTAAGAAAGGATGTTACATTTTGTTCAGCCAGGGTTGAAACCAGCATCAGAAAACAGCCTCACAAAAATATTAAGCTCTGGAATTGTGGGATGAAGTTAGATATTAAGCACAATGTTCCTGGATCTGGATTTCCTTCACATCACATACACTATCTCATCCCTGCTCCCTAAACTCCATATCCCGCCCCATCCAAAAGACTCGTAAAGTGTCTCCCTATAAAAATACGATGTCTGGCATTACACATGCAGTTGATGTTTTCCCCCATTCACAGGATCTGAGTGTCAACATTCCCTGTTCTTTTGTTGCCTTGAGAAGGTGGTTCTTGAATCAAATCGTTTGCTAAACCACCGCAGCTGATGTGGACTGGAGTCCCATGTGAGCCAGAATATTTCCTTCTTGAAAGGACATTAATGAACCAGTTAGGTTTTTACATCAATCATTGTCTCTTACTGATGGCTTTTTATTTCCAGCTGTTTTTAAAGTTGAATTCAGATTCTCATTCTCAAACGATCATGGTGAAAATGGAACCATGAAAGGAGGGGCAGCACGGTAGCATTGTGGATAGCACAATCGCTTCACAGCTCCAGGGTCCCAGGTTCGGTTCCCGGCTGGGTCACTGTCTGTGCGGAGTCTGCACATCCTCCCCGTGTGTGCGTGGGTTTCCTCCGGGTGCTCCGGTTTCCTCCCACAGTCCAAAGATGTGCAGGTTAGGTGGATTGGCCATGATAAATTACCCTTAGTGACCAAAATTGCCTTTAGTGTTGGGTGGGGTTATGGGGATAGGGTGGGGGTGTTAACCTTGGGTAGGGTGCTCTTTCCAAGAGCCGGTGCAGACTCGATGGGCCAAATGGCATCCTTCTGCTCTGTAAATTCTGTGAAATACTAGATTAGACAGTCCAATCATTTAACCATGACACTCTGTATTCACCTAAAAATTGATCTGCAGAGTTAAGTGATGTTTGGGAAATCCAGATGGCTGCCATTTTAAGACATTTTGAAGTGAACCACATTGTCTTTTTTAATTGGTACCGCCAAAGATAATTAGGTACAACAGTTTTCTGGACTGTACTTTGTTCTTTGCCCAGCAGCGCCCTAAACTTAAAGCTAACAGTCCTGTGAGTTATGGTGGTTCGATGGGTTGCCTGAAGGATGGCCAAAGACACGGGCCACTAGAGATGAGAAGGATTGAAATCTCTCCAGAGTTCTAAACAACGTACAGTTCAGCTCCCAATCATTGATGTTGTGTGTCTCTATGGACCTGTTATCTGCAGCCATGTTTGCAGTCCTGTCATCTGTGCTGCGGACTGAGCTCTAAAACATAAAATGTACTGAGCGTTGGCAAAACAGCAAAAGTTGTACATGAACTTGCATAATTGGAATAATATCACACAGTAAATGTTATTAATGATTTATGGATAGTGGAGCAGGATTCAATCCAGCTCTGGGTTTAGTTCCAGCCCAAATTGCAGGGATGAAGAATCCCCTCTCTGTCAGATTGAGGAGTTCGCTGATTGGGCAGGGCATGGAGGTCACGGTATACAAAATATTTCAAAAGCATTGACATTAAAATGGTTTCTTTTTGTATTCAACGTCCTTCCTCTCTGCAACGCATTCTAATAAGTATGGGGCACTTTGAAATATTTCTTTGTTATATAATTTGGTGACTCCCTTTCCATTCATTTCCTGTAAACAAAGTAAAATGGAGCCAAAAAATTTAAATTATTCTACGATTATGGAGTTTATGGAACAGAATTTATTTATGTCAAGTTATTTATTTGGGGGCCTCACGGTAGCATGGTGGTTAGCATCAATGCTTCACAGCTCCAGGATCCCAGGTCCGATTCCCGGCTGGGTCACTGTCTGTGCAGAGTCTGCACGTCCTCCCAGTGTGTGCGTGGGTTTCCTCCGGGTGCTCCGGTTTCCTCCCACAGTCCAAAGATGTGCGGGTTAGGTGGATTGGCCATGATAAATTGCCCGTAGTGTAAGGTTAATGGGGGGATTGTTGGGTTACGGGTATACGGGTTACGTGGGTTAAGTAGGGTGATCATTGCTCGGCACAACATCGAGGGCCGAAGGGCCTGTTCTGTGCTGTACTGTTCTATGTAAGTCTGAGTGAGAGGTTTAACGAGCCACAAGAATGTGGCTGTCAATTTCTGTACCTTTCAATCTCTCCAAAGGTCTGTTGAAAATCGGATTTCCTGATACATCACATTTTGCCTACATTGAAGCAACATGTCACAGATGAGGTACTTTTCAGGATCACATGGCAAATCTATTCCCAAATCTTTTGAAAACACCTATTTTGGTTGTCGACTCCAAACGTCTTCCCTTAAATAAACTTCCTGACTCAACTGTTCTTAATCTTTTTGAATGATGAATAGGCTTTATTAACCATTATCCTTCCATGCAATAGTTAATGGATCCTTCTCCCTACATTTATTACATCAACCAGTAGTCTTTTTAAATATTCATGGCAGAAAAGTACAGCACAGGAACAGGCCCTTCGGCCCTCCAAGCCCGTGCCGTCCATGCTGCCTGCCGAAACTAAAATCTTCTACACTTCCGGGGTCCGTATCCCTCTATTCCCATCCTATTCATGTATTTGTCAAGATGCCCTTTGAATGTTAGGGTGCGATCTATTTGTTGCGTCAAGCTCGGCTTCCCAGCAGTCAGCACGCCTCACGAGATTTACCCAGATATCCCTGAGGCATTGAGATCAAGATCCCGCCCGTAATGGGCGGGACCAAGCCACACTTGCTTACGTCGATTTTAAACCAACTTCAGCGAGCTCACCCAGGATGTACCGGCCTCCCGGGCTGGGGAGGTCAGCCCGGCAGCGTTCAGTCCTGGTCCACACAAACATGAACCAAGCAAAATGGCAGCCGGGGGTCTGCTGGGTCATCGGAGGCCAGTGGGTGGTCAGGGACAGTGCAGGGTGGCCCCCTGCCTCTCCCGTGTAATGTTGGCACCTTGTCACTGGCATTGCGAAGGTGCCCGAGTGGCATTGCAAAGCCAGCAGGAGCGGTGCCAGGGTGGCACCGTCAAGGGTCAGGGCCTGAGGGGGGGGGGCCATGCCCATGAAAGGAGAAAGGAGAGTGAAGGGGGGTATGAAAGATGGGGGGGGGGGGGTAAGTAGGGGCCTCCAGCAGGTTGAGGGGAGTGAAGCGTGTGGGTCGTGGAAGGTGGGGGATGCCTGGAGAGGGGGTCTCTCAGGGACCCCATAGCGGTTGTCCCCACTCGGTGGGGTGGGGGCGGGGGGGGGTAATGCCCATGTGTGTGGAGGTGACATTGCCCATGTGTGGGGGAAGCACAAGCTCACATTTTGAAAGGGTGCCCTGATTGCTGAGGATCCGCCTGGCCAGTGCTTTCAGCTCCCCAATGCTGAAAATAATTCTGGCCACGACGAACCGTTTGTCCAGGCCAGCTGGAGATCCTGGTCCCACGCCGGCACACGGGTTTCCTGATCACGAGGGGTGCGGTCACCAGGAAATCACATTGGCAAAGGCAGGATCAGTAAATCCCTCTGCCGCCACAAAACATGTTGGTTGGTATATCCCACCCTGTAAATATGGGCTAACCTGGTGAGAAATTCCCCAGGGCCCAAAAAAGTGACTAAGTGTCGTTAGGTAGCGGTGGGGAACTCATTGGCAAAGCCAGTGGGAAACTCCCAGCAAACCCGCCACAAATGACACTTAGAAACGTTTCCGCTGGATCATGCCCTTATTTTCTTGCAAAAGCATTTTTCCGACAGAACAATCAGCCACTCAAAGCAGAAGGTAATTCATGTTTTCTTCTCACGACATTTCAAAGTCATCTTGCTTATATTGGAAAACCTTCAAAAATGACAAAGGAGCCTCACGGTAGCATGGTGGTTAGCATCAATGCTTCACAGCTCCAGGGTCCCAGGTTCGATTCCCGGCTGGGTCACTGTCTGTGTGGAGTCTGCACGTCCTCCCCGTGTGTGCGTGGGTTTCCTCCGGGTGCTCCGGTTTCCTCCCACAGTCCAAAGATGTGCGGGTTAGGTGGATTGGCCATGCTAAATTGCCCGTAGTGTAAGGTTAATGGGGGGATTGTTGGGTTACGGGTATGTGGGTTTAAGTGGGGTGATCATTGTTCGGCACAACATCGAGGGCCGAAGGGCCTGTACTGTTCTATGTTCTATGAGTTTGATTATTAATAAGAATAATCGCTTATTGTCACAAGTTGGCTTCAATGAAGTTACTGTGAAAAGCCCCTAGTCATCACATTCCGGCGTCTGTTTGGGGAGGCTGGAACGGGAATTGAACCCGCGCTGCTGGTCTTGTTCTGCATTACAAGTCAGCTGTTTAGCCCACTGTGCTAAACCAGCCCCAAAACTAGTCTTTAACTCCCCTAAATGTCTAAATTCTCAATCCAAATGTCTAACAGTTCCCTCCAGCTAATGTTTGCCATTCCTTTCAAGCCTGCCATCATCACTTCCCTCCTAAAAATACACCCTGGATCCTCCAGCCACATTTCCTTTAGTTTGTTGTTGTTGTGAGCGGCAAGTTTATTTTTCAGTGCACAGTCCTGTTCCACTTTGTGTGGCTGAGCACATGTGAAACGTCACAGCGCAGGGCCTGCGAGGCTGCTGGGCGGGCATGCACCTGTGCAGTTTAGAAGGAACATTGCCTTCTAGCTTTGCGAACTATTGCTTCATCTCCAACCTCCTAATTTATAGAAATTAATATTACCTTGATTGACTTGAGGAGATCCAGGATGATTTTTGAAAGATTATGTGAAACTTTCCGAATGTCACTGTTGTGTTCTGATTCTTTCACATTTCCAAGTTGGCTGAACTGATTGTGGTAATATGAAAGACCTTCCTTAATCTTCTTAAGGCACGTCTAAAAGAGTCAAAGGGTAAAAAAAACTTCAAGTGATACCACTGTTTGTGTTGTATACCTGTCTCCTTGAGAATATACATTCCTTTTTTTTTTTTAAATTTAGATTACCCAATTATTTTTTCCAATTAAGGGGCAATTTAGCGTGTCCAATCTACCTACTCTGCACATTTTTGGGTTGTGGGGGCGAAACCCACGCAGACACGGGGAGAATGTGCAAACTCCACACGGACAGTGACCCAGAGCCGGGATCGAACCTGGGACCTCAGCGCCGTGAGGCGGTTGTGCTAACCACTAGGCCACCGTGCTGCCCGAGAATATACATTCCTAATCAAGTCCCAACTATCCACAGTCCATGGACCTTTCCATAACAGACACCCTTTGATAGGTTGGCTGCATTAGGATGATGTGGATGATTGGAAAGGGCCCTGGGCCAGACCATCATGAAGTCGTAAGGATCTAAATCATATTTGGGTTCAAATTTCACAGGCATCACAACCCCACTGATAGCTTACCCAAGTTGGTCACATTGTGTGTGAGGTGAGGCAGTGAATATTGGCAAACTATTTGACTGTGAACAGTGGTTGCCATGCGCAACCTTATCTTATTTTTCAAATTTTATTATTTTTTCCAATTAAGGGGCAATTTAGTGTGGCCAATCCACCTACCCTGCACATCTTTGGGTTGTGGGGGAGAAACCCACGCAAACACGGGGAGAATGTGCAAACTCCACACGGACAGTGACCCAGAGCCAGGATCGAACCTGGGACCTCAGCGCCGTGAGGCAGCAGTGCTAACCACTCCGCCGCCGTGCTGCCCCGTAATCTTATATTCATTCAATATTCACCTCAGCACTTTCCAGTAGAGTCAGATCAAGCAATGAGGATTGGGAAGCTAAATTGAGATTTTTTTTCTCTCTTATTTTTTTTTCTTTCGCCCTTGCCCCACAGGGCCAACTATGTAACTCACTTTTACGCTTTGCTTTCAGAGGGCACTGACCTCGTTCTGCTCCAACACATTCTTCCATCTGACCTTTAGCCCACTATTCACACCTGATGTCGTCTTTAACTATCATTTACACTCCCTTTGTCGTGTTTGCCAAATCTCTCGTGTGCTCCCACCGACCTTTGACCTTCTATTTTGCGCCACACCTCTTCCACAGTATAAAATCCATCACATTTCCTGCCTCTCCATCTCTGAGGAAGGGTCATACAGACTCCAAACATTAACTCTATTTTCTTTCTCCACAGACGCTGCCAGACTTGCTGAGATTTTCCAGCATTTTCTGTTCTTATTTCCAATTTTTCTTGGCAGCCCAAATGCACTGAGGCAAATTGTCGTACCGCTGCCACTATCCTGGTTGAAATATTTCAAGTTCTGTTCTCAGGATGTGGGTGTGGGCATCGTTGGTAATGCAGGAATTTATAGCTCATCCCTAGTCATACTAAGACGGTGGTTGTGGACCTTCTTGAACTGATGATAGCAGTTTGATACAACCCCAAACCATTTGAGAGGGAAGTTAGGCCGTGGATAGAAGCTGGGTGTTTTAGTCTGTATGGTTCAGTACCGTGGAATTATCTGCAGAGAAGCAGTAGAGTCCTTTCTGCTGGGGCAGGGCTGGCATTGCCAATTTTTCTCCCTTGCACTTGATCAAGAGATAGCGATGGTCAGCATAATCTAGGAATATCGCTCGAAGGCTGAGAGTTCAGTCCTGAGTTTCAGTGAAATTTATACAACAAAGGAAGATGGTTTTGGAGCACTAGGGGAGGGGACGGTTATGATATCTTGACGGGGTCGAAGTCGAATCATTTCCTTCTGTTGTGTCAACTAAGGAACAGTATTTATGATAAAAGCAAAATTACTGCGGATGCTGGAATCTAAAACAAACACAGACAATGCTGGACAATCTAAGCAGGTCTGACAGCATCTCTGGAGAGAGAAGGGAGCGAACGTTTCCAGTCTGGATGGCTCTTTGTCAAGAAAGACGGCATTAACTGTCTGCATCAACTCTGTGGGCTTAGCCATACTCGGGGGAGTGCCAACCGTTGCGAAGAATCATTTGGGGGATAGAAATTAAGTACTTACAGAAAGTAAAACTTTTGTTTTTTAAATCATGAGACAAAGTGCAATGAAACAATGGGATTAGCAATCAAACAAGTCGGAATGTATATCTCATCATCACCAAGTACACAGTGATTTTTAAATAAATTATTCTCTGGATTAGCCCACCCCTAGTTGCCCTTGTAACAGCATCCTTAGCCACTTTAGAGAGCACTTACAAGTCAACTACAATAGTCGGGGACTGGGAAGGATGGCAGCTATCCTTTCTTAAAGCATATTATGAAATGAAAATCGCTTATTGTCACAAGTAGGCTTCAAATGAAGTTACTGTGAAAAGCCCCTAGTCGCCACATTCCGGCGCCTGTTCGGGGAGGCTGGTACGGGAATTGAACCCGCGCTGCTGGCCTTGGTCTGCTTTCCAAGCCAGCTGTTTAGCCCACTGTGCTAAACCAGCCCCTGCTATTAGTGAACTAGTTGGCTTTTAACGACAATTTTAACAGCTTTTCATATCACTTTTACTGGGACCAACTTTTTTCAAAAATCAGATTCTCAAACTGGATTATTGGTCCAACAGAATAATCACTGCACTGTCCTACATTGCCAGCCAATCTTACCTCTGGAACTGCCTGGAGTGCGATGGGACCACAGTTGTCAGTGATTTCTATGCGTGGGATATCCTCACTCCCACTCAGTTTAAGATTTCTCGAGCAATGCTCCTGTTGAGAAAATAATGGTCTTATCATCATATTGATAGCTTTATCATCATATTGATAGCTTTATCATCATATTGATAGCTTTATCATCATATTGATAGCTTTATCGTCATATTAATAGCTGTATCATCATATTGATAGCTTTATCATCATATTGATAACATTATCATCATATTAATAGCTTTATCGTCATATTAATAGCTTTATCATCATATTGATAACATTATCATCATATTAATAGCTTTATCGTCATATTAATAGCTTTATCATCATATTGATAGCTTTATCATCATATTAATAGCTTTATCATCATATTGATAACATTATCATCATATTGATAGCTTTATCATCATATTAATAGCTTTATCATCATATTGATAGCTTAATCGTCATATTGATAGCTTTATCATCATATTAATAGCTTTATCGTCATAGTGATAGCTTTATCATCATATTAATGGCTTTATCGTCATATTAATGGCTTTATCATCATATTAATAGCTTTATCATCATATTGATAGCTTTATCATCATATTGATAGCTTTATCATCATATTAATGGCTTTATTGTCATATTGATAGCTTTATCATCATATTAATGGCTTTATTGTCATATTGATAGCTTTATCACCATATTGATAGCTTTATCATCATATTGATAGCTTTATCGTCACATTGATAGCTTTATCATCATATTAATGGCTTTATCATCATATTGATAGCTTAATCGTCATATTGATAGCTTTATCATCATATTGATAGCTTTATCATCATATTGATAGCTTTATCATCATATTAATAGCTTTATCGTCACATTGATAGCTTTATCATCATATTGATAGCTTTATCGTCACATTGATAGCTTTATCATCATATTGATAGCTTAATCGTCATATTAATAGCTTTATCATCATATTGATAGCTGTATCATCATATTGATAGCTTTATCATCATATTAATAGCTTTATCATCATATTGATAGATTTATCACCATATTGATAGCTTTATCGTCATATTAATAGCTTTATCATCATATTAATGGCTTTATTGTCATATTGATAGCTTTATTATCATATTGATAGCTTTATCATCATATTGATAGCTTTATCATCATATTGATAGCTTTATCATCATATTGATAGCTTTATCATCATATTGATAGCTTTATCATCATATTGATAGCTTTATCGTCACATTGATAGCTTTATCATCATATTGATAGATTTATCACCATATTGATAGCTTTATCATCATATTAATGGCTTTATTGTCATATTGATAGCTTTATTATCATATTAGTAGCTTTATCATCATATTAATAGCTTTATCATTGTATTAATAAAACCAGCGGCATATTAATAGCTTTATCATCAGATTAATGGCTTTATCATCATATTAATAGCTTTATCATCATATTAATAGATTTAGCATCATATTAATAGCTTTATCATCATATTAATAGATTTAGCATCATATTAATAGATTTAGCATCATATTAATAGCTTTATCATCATATTGATAGCTTTAATATATATTTAATTGGAGATTCTCATATCATTTCAACTTCACTGATTGCCATTCATAGACATTTTGTGCAATGCTTCGCTGTCCTGATGTCTTTGTTACTCATTGTCATTCACACTTTCCAAAGCTGGTCCTCTTCAATAATAACCTCTGCACACAGGCATTGTTCCTGAGCCCACCTAATACCATCCCAGCAGAACTGAGTTTGGCAGGAATTGAACCTGGGAACTTTGCTGTGACTGCCACTTCCATCCTCCAACCGATTGAGAGAAATCGGACGATGGACCTGGAAATCGGGGGACGGGTCCCACATGATCAACCATGGCACAAGAGTTTAAATGCTGTGCCAGTCTGCAACCGTGTCATAATTTAGCTCTTGCCAGAGGCCAAAAGAATACGAGATGAAATGTAAAAGCCATGTTTACGCCCTTATATAATTACAATCATTGACGCGTTTAATTTCCTGTTGTGTAAATACGTTTTGATGCAACAGTTTCTCCCCGAACTATTGACCTGCTCCTTCTGTACAAACTCTGTGTTTTATTTTGTTTCCACATACTCCTGGATGATAACAGTTTACTTTTGAGGAAACGAAGCCTTTCACAATTGAATTGTGAAATTGAAAAGTGAAGCAAAAATTAACATCTCTGGGAATTTCTGACCCCTGTACTGAGATTTCTGTGTCAGGCTCATTCCCTGGATTGGCCATGGACGTTCAAACTCACGCTGCACTGAGAGCATATCGCCTGTTAGAGGTCAGGCACCTTGAGCCACGATTTACTCTTGCATCGTTTGGAGAGTTTGTGGACAACGCGCTCCAACAGCTTTTTGGAAGATGACAGAGCTCAGGGGGCAGAATGGAACTGGATCTTAAACAACTAAATTGTGCAGGTGCACCAGTCGTTTCCACAAATTGGCGAGCACAGCCATCCATACCTGGGAGGTGTGGAGGGGAAGCCAGCTGTGTACAATGTATCTCTCCAACCAAAATCCTTCATGAGAACTAATGGCAATACCAGCGCAAAGGTGCCTTTTTACCAGCAGATAGATAAATATTCACCAAAATGGGCATCAATGGAATAAAAGGCAACATAGATGTAAAATTGGATGAATGGCAGAAAACAGAATTGTGATGAAGAAGCAGGCAGCTCACCAGCGCCTTCTTCAGGGCAATGAGGGAAGGGCAACAATGCTCCCCTGAAAGATGATGAGCGATGAGACGACTTTGAAACCTGCAGGCATCTATTAATAATAATCGTTATTATTGTCACAAGTAGGCTTACATTAACACTGCAATGAAGTTACTATGAAATGGAATTCCATTTCTCATTCATCGTGGCGTGAATCAAGACCACGTGAAAGGAAATAAGAAAACAGAAAAGGCTGGAAATAAGTTGCAGGTCATAACTGAAATATATTTAGTTTTCCCTCCCCACACCAAAGGTTTTAGGGCAGCACGGTAGCACAAGTGGATGGCAATATGGCTTCACAGCGCCAGGGTCCCAGGTTCGATTCCCGGCTTGGGTCACCGTCTGTGCGGAGTCTGCACGTTCTCCCCGTGTGTGCGTGGGTTTCCTCCGGGTGCTCCGGTTTCCTCCCACAGTCCAAAGACGTGCAGGTTAGGTGGATTGGCCATGCTAAATTGCCCGTAGTGTCCAAAAGGTTAGGAGGGGTTATTGGGGTATGGGGATAGGGTGGAAGTGAGGGCTTAAGTGGGTCGGTGCAGACTCGATGGGCCGAATGGCCTCCTTCTGCACTGCATGTTCTATGTTTCCATATATTGGGAATTTATTCATCTATTGTTAACAGTGTAATGGTACACAGGGATATATAAATTCTTAGCCATATTTGTAAAAGGGACCAATGTCCTTTAATTTAAAATGTTTGGCTGAGTTCTCCCACAGTCCAAAGATGTGCGGGTTAGGTGGATTGGCCATGCTAAATTGCCCGTAGTGTCCTAATAAAAGTAAGGTTAAGGGGGTGTTGTTGGGTTACGGGTATAGGGTGGATACGTGGGTTTGAGTAGGGTGGTCATGGCTCGGCACAACATCGAGGGCCGAAGGGCCTGTTCTGTGCTGTGCTGTTCTATAGGGGCTTTTCACAGTAACTTTACTGAAGCCTACTTGTGACAATAAGCGATTATTATTGGGGGCAGCAGGGTAGCATGGTGGTTAGCATAAATGCTTCACAGCTCCAGGGTCCCAGGTTCAATTCCCGGCTGGGTCACTGTCTGTGTGGAGTCTGCACGTCCTCCCCCTGTGTGCGTGGGTTTCCTCCGGGTGCTCCGGTTTCCTCCCACAGTCCAAAGATGTGCGGGTTAGGTGGATTGGCCATGCTAAATTGCCCGTAGTGTCCTAATAAATGTAAGGTTAAGGGGGGGGGGGGGGGGTTGTTGGGTTACGGGTATAGGGTGGATATGTGGGTTTGAGTAGGGTGATCATGGCTCGGCACAACATTGAGGGCCGAAGGGCCTGTTCTGTGCTGTACTGTTCTATGTTCTATGTTCTGCTGATATGAAATGCTCTTATTGTCACAAGTAGGCTTCAAATGAAGTTACTGTGAAAAGCCCTAAGTCGCCCCATTCCGGGAGGCTGGTACGGGAATTGAACCCACGCTGCTGGCCTGCCTTGGTCTGTTTTAAAAGCCAGCTATTTAGCCCTGTGCTAAACCATCCCCTATAGTTGATGCAGGGAGTACCCGAGTCCCCCTTATACTGACTGGGGGAGAGTACCACATCTGACATCAACTAACTCAACACAGACTGGCGAGAGAACCGACCTGCTTCCTGCTGTGTTTGGGATTCAGTTCCCAATACTACTGCCATACTCCAGGGGATCAATCATTTGAAGATTTAAGAATTAAAATTTGAAATTGTTTGCTCCTGTATTTAATATTTATTTTCGAATCTGTGGTTTTATATTAATCTGAAGGTTTGATATATACATTATTATATTTCACATGTTCTCAATATCATCATAGCTGACACCGACTGCAAAGATAGTCAGGGTCTTGTGTCTGCAGGAAAATATTTTCGAAAATATAAATTATTTTGAAATCGTGCAGTTACCATCTATATAAGAAACAGCTTATTTTTTTATAAATTTCAAGTGCCCAATTATGATTTTTTTCCAATTAAGGGGCAATTTAGCATGGCCAATCCACCCGGGTTGTGGGGGTGAGACCCACACAGGGAGAATGTGCAAACTCCACAAGCAGTGACCCAGGGCCAGGATTGAAACCCGGGTCCTCAGTGCCGCAGTCCCAGTGCTAACCACTGCACCACATGCCGTCCTCAACAGCTTATTTCACAACAGATACTGGAGGAACATACTATCTCAGCAGGCTTGTCTCCAATGTAGAGTAGACCGCATTGGGAATAGCAAAAGCAATGGACCAGATAGAAGGAGGTGCATGCGCTGCCCCACCTAAAAAGTGTTCTGACCCTTCGATGGTGAGCAGGGAGGCAGTAAAAGGGCAGGTGTTACACCTTCTGCGATTGCATGGGAAGGTGCCGTGGGAAGAGGGTGAGGTGTTGGGAGTGATGGAGTGGACCAGGATGTCCAGGAGGGAACGGTCCCCACGGAATGCTGAGGGGGGAGTGAGGGGAAGATGTGTTTGATGGTGGCAGCATGCATGCTGTAATTGGCAGAACTGGTGGAGGATTGTTCTTTGACTGCAGAGGTGAAAAGTGCTGTACTTGGCACTTTGGGGGGCACAATGAGGACAAGGGGGACGCTAGCCTGGTTCTGGGAGGCGAAGGGGTGAGGGCAGAGGTGAGGGAGATGGGAAGGGGTGTGGGAGATGGGAAGGGGTGAGGGAGATGGGAAGGGGTGTGGGAGATGGGAAGGGGTGAGGGAGATGGGAAGGGGTGAGGGAGATGGGGAGGGGTGAGGGCAGAGGTGTGGGAGATGGGAAGGGGTGAGGGAGATGGGGTGAGGGAGATGGGAAGGGGTGAGGGCAGAGGTGAGGGAGATGGGCAGAGGTGAGGGAGATGGGAAGGGGGAGGGCAGAGGTGTGGGAGATGGGAAGGGGGAGGGCAGAGGTGTGGGAGATGGGAAGGGGGAGGGCAGAGGTGTGGGAGATGGGAAGGGGAGGGCAGAGGTGAGGGAGATGGGAAGGGGGAGGGCAGAGGTGTGGGAGATGGGAAGGGGGAGGGCAGAGGTGTGGGAGATGGGAAGGGGTGAGGGCAGGGTGAGGGAGATGGGAAGGGTGAGGGCAGAGGTGAGGGAGATGGGAAGGGGGAGGGCAGAGGTGTGGGAGATGGGAAGGGGTGAGGGCAGGGGTGAAGGAGATGGGAAGGGGTGAGGGCAGAGGTGAGGGAGATGGGAAGGGGGTAGGACAGAGGTGAGGGAGATGGGAAGGGGTGTGGGAGATGGGCAGGGGTGTGGGAGATGGGCAGGGGTGTGGGAGATGGGCAGGGGTGTGGGAGATGGGCAGGAGTGCGGGAGATGGGAAGGGGTGAGGGAGATCGGAAGGGGTGAGGGAGATGGGAAGGGGTGAGGGCAGAGGTGTGGGTGATGGGAAGGGGTGGGAGCAGAGGTGTGGGAGATGGGAAGGGGTGAGGGAGATGGGAAGGGGTGAGGGCAGAGGTGTGGGAGATGGGAAGGGGTGAGGGAGATGGGAAGGGGTGAGGAGATGGGAAGGGGTGAGGGAGATGGGAAGGGGTGAGGGCAGAGGTGTGGGAGATGGGAAGGGGGAGGGAGATGGGAAGGGGTGAGGGAGATGGGAAGGGGGGAGGGCAGAGGTGTGGGAGATGGGAAGGGGTGAGGGAGATGGGAAGGGGTGAGGGAGAGGGGAAGGGGGGAGGGCAGAGGTGAGGGAGATGGGAAGGGGTGAGGGAGATGGGAAGGGGTGAGGGCAGAGGTGAGGGAGATGGGAAGGGGTGTGGGAGATGGGAAGGGGTGAGGGAGATGGGAAGGGGTGAGGGAGATGGGAAGGGGTGAGGGAGATGGGAAGGGGTGTGGGAGATGGGAAGGGGTGAGGGAGATGGGAAGGGGTGAGGGAGATGGGAAGGGGTGAGGGAGATGGGAAGGGGTGAGGGCAGAGGTGTGGGAGATGGGAAGGAGTGAGGGAGATGGAAGGGGTGTGGGCGATGGGAAGGGGTGAGGGCAGAGGTGTGGGAGATGGGAAGGGGTGAGGGAGATGGGAAGTG
>NW_024055960.1:273963-295819 GCF_902713615.1 Scyliorhinus canicula | reverse complement strand
CCCCCCCCCCCCCCCCCCCCCCACACAAAAAAGTTATAGAAAACCCGCCTTTAGACATGTTTCGTTCCTTTTTGATCGACGTTTGTGGCTTTTCCTGATTATTTCGGTACATTTCTATTTGGGTGGAGGTCGATTTATTGTTCTGTCTCGATTCGATATACTTCCATTTTAGTTAAATTGAAGCAAGCTTTACAATGAACTCTTCTGGCTAAAACTGCCAGCAAAGTTTTAAAATAAAGATACAAACTCATCTTTTGCGGGCCCACTTGGCTAATAGCTTTTCATGATATTGGTTGATTTTTGTGGTCCATTGAGGCGCTAGCTGGTGTTATTAATCTTTTTTTAAAATTTGGGCGGGTTGCTCGGCTTGATATTCCTGCTGCTGAATCTGTGAAAATGGCAGCTGTTTGAATCTCCATGCCTCGCATGGCTGCCTCCTTTGTTCTCCCTCCGTGGAGAGCAGGCACTGTGGGGGAGGGCATGCAAAATATTTGCTGCAGCTACACCCTCAGGCTAGTAACATTTTTTTTATCAGCAGGCACGTGATTAATGCTGCGACTTGTTTACAGGAAATCAGGAGTGGATTTTTATGATGCGCCATTTTGAGCAGGCTATGGGGTGAGGCCTGGGAATGTTGGAGGGGGGGGGGGGGAAGTAGAGAGAGGAGGAGGGAACTGTGCAGAAATGGATCAGGTGAGCTCACCTGGTGGTAGATTTGTTTTGTGTGCTAACACTCCTCCTCGTTTCCCTTGGAGGACTCGCAGGAGCCTGAGCAACTCCGCAAACTCTTCATTGGCGGCTTGAGCTTTGAAACCACAGACGACAGTCTACGGAACCACTTTGAACAATGGGGCCGGCTGACAGACTGTGTGGTGAGTTTTTTTTTCTTTTTTGCAGCGTTCCCGGTTTCATAATTTGTTTTTTTTTTTAGATGTGTTGTTCTAACTCGGCTGTCTTTTTGTTTTTTTGATTCTGTTACTTGCAGGTGATGAGAGACCCAAATACAAAGCGCTCCAGGGGGTTTGGGTTTGTGACGTACTCCTGCGTCTCGGAGGTCGATAGCGCAATGCAGGCCAGACCCCACAAGGTCGACGGTCGGGTTGTCGAGCCTAAACGTGCAGTGTCGAGAGAGGTGGGTCTCCAGTGTTTGTCCTGTGATACAAGCGGCTCAATTTGGCATTCCTGGGTTGAAAGCTCCCAGAGTAAGCGTTGTTCGAGGCAGAGCCTGCAATTTATTTGGTGTCTTGCATTAACTAGGACTCCACCAGACCTGGGGCACACCTGACCGTGAAGAAGATCTTTGTTGGTGGCATTAAAGAAGACACCGATGAACATCAACTCCGCGACTACTTTGAGAAGTTTGGCAAGATTGAAGTGATAGAAGTGATGACTGACCGACAGAGCGGGAAGAAGAGGGGCTTTGCCTTCATCACGTACGATGACCATGATGCTGTTGACAAGATTGTTGGTAAGCACTGTGTCCTCTGAGGGGGGGGGGGGGGGGGGGTGAGAGGGAGCCAATCGTGGGGGAGGTGCCATTTTTTTAAACTCCTTTTCTTCCGCCTTGTCTTTGCAGTTCAGAAATACCACACGGTCAACGGCCATAACTGTGAAGTGAGGAAGGCACTGTCCCGTGAGGAGATGCAGAACTCTGGCATGAACCAGCGAGGTGAGCTTCGGGGATGAGCCGTTTGGAGCCACCTGCAACTTTGGAAGTTTCGTGTGTAATCGTGTTTCTCCCTTTCTCTTTGCTTGGTGCAGGGCGTGGGAGCTCCAGCAACTTCGGCCGAGGCAACTTTGGTGGCTCTGGTGGGAACTTTGGAGGCCGTGGTGGCGGAGGCGGCAACTTCAACACCAGAGGTGAGCTCAACACCCGAGGTGAGCGAGCCAGCCTGCTGCTGTGTTACTGTGGTTATTGGTTGTTGAGGTGGGTGGAACTGACTTACTTTCCCCCTTGTTTGCAGGTGGCTTCGGAGGCAACTCGCGAGGTGGTGGTGGTGGCGGTGGAGGAGGCAGCGGCAACTATGGAGGCTGTGGTGATGGCTACAATGGATTTGGTGACAGTATGTATTGTGGGCTTTAGGCTGGGTGGTTCAGATGGTGCTAAAATCAGGGCGATATTTCTACCTCTTAAAACGCGCGTGTCTCCTTTCTCATCAGGTGGTGGATATGGTGGAGGCACTGGTTATGGAGGTGGCGGCGGCAGAGGTGGCCCTGGCTATGGAGGCAGCCCAACATACGGCAACCAGGGTGGTGGTGGTGGCGGCGGCTATGGCGGTGGAGGAGGCAGCAGCTCCTATGACGGCTACAATGGTGGATTTGGCGGAGGTAAGTGACAAGTTTCACCCCAGTGTTGCAGAGAAATGTTGCGCGCTTGATGGTACTCTGAACGTTTTGTGTTCTGTACGCAGGCAACTTCGGCGGCGGTGGTGGAGGGAACTACAACGACTTTGGCAACTACCCAAACCAGCAGTCGTCTAACTACGGGCCCATGAAGGGGGGCGGTGGCGGTGGTGGAGGAGGCTATGGTGGAGGAAGAAACGCTCCTGGGCCGTACGGAAGTAAGAATTAGTTGTTTCGCTCGCACATATACACTCAGCGTAGTGACTTGGGCCCAGTGGGTTTCTGAGATTAACTGACTGCCTTGTCTTGCAGGTAATTATGCCGGCTCTGGGGGAGGAGGATCCTTTAGTCGGAGGTTCTAACTTTTTCTGAAGCCAGGTGGGTTCTGGGTTGCAGCAGCGTGAGTGGTTTTTTTCAGTGGATTTAGTCGCAGGAAGATTGGAGAGGGTGGGCTTGGTGTGGGCGGGTGGTTGGGTATCTACCTGGTGGGCTTAAATGGGGAGGAGCACGGGCTGGGGACGCGAGGCAAGATGAGCTTCAATGGTATATTTTGCACGTGTTCAGTAAGTTGGCAGCACCAGGAATGGTACAGGGTATCTTACGAAGGAGCAATTGCTTCTGACGTTTTTTTGAGGATGTTGACAGGAGGGGAAACAGCCCTAATGACTGTATACCCCACCGCTAGACACGCTGCGGTACAGTAGTCAGCCTGGGCACTGGTCTGGCAGTGTTTCTGCTGCCCACGTCCACAACTGTACAGGTGTAAATGATTTCTTTTGGGTTTGGCCAGGCCTAGCCCTCCCCAGCAATGTTTAAAAATAAAAATTAGACAAAAAAAAAAAAGAACGTGTTATGAGAGAGTGCACGGTATAATAATTTTATCCCATGTTGTTCAACAGGAATACAGTACTTAGCAGGCGAGGATGAGCCAGGAGATTGTAACAGGGAGAAGCAGGTTACTTCAATACAAATCTCAGCCAAGCACAGGGTACAACCGCTCCCGGAACAGAAAGAAAAACATTTCTTTTTTTAGTCAGAAAAGTCAGTGTTTGAACTCATGAACTTTTGAAAGGAATACAATTTAACCCCACATGCATGGATATCTGCGTAAGGACTGTAATTGAGATTTTGATGAACTGTTGAACAGGTTATTTTATAGTTGTGATTATTCTCGCCCCCCCCCCCCCCCCCCCCTCTGGAAGTGTAAGACGACGAACATTCCATCCAGTTTTAGTCTTGTTTTGTTTTTTTTTGTTGATTTCATTGCTCCAGCTTTTAAGTGATATAAATGTATTAGTTGTGATCATGACACGGAATAAAATACTTTCCATTTAATAGTCCTGCAGATAGTCTGTCTTGTTTCGGGTTTGTAGTATATTTTAAGACATGTCACGCCAGTGTTGGAGGCTCTCCTCTCTCTTCCCCCCTCACACCCCCCAAAACACGCACCCAACCAGACTCTAGCTTGGCTTGGGCGTCTCGCCCTGTCGGGTTTAATCTAGTAAGAAGTCTTACAACGCCAGGTTAAAGTCCAACAGGTTTGTTTCAAACACAAGCTTTCGGAGCACAGCTCCTTCCTCCGGTGACCTGAGGAAACCTGTTGGACTGTAACCTGGTGTTGTAAGGCTTCTTACTGTGCTCGCCCCAGTCCAACGCCGGCATCTCCACATCAGTGGCAGTTGCCCCCGGCAGGTCGGGTGCACATCGGTGGACTCTAACTTCCAGGGTGCAACAGTGCTCGTTTTCCGCCCTCCCTCTCGAGTGTTCTGGGTTAGTGTGGAGTCCAAGGCGACGTTGAACAGAGGGAGTGCTGCCCCCTACTCTCCACTCCCTGGCCCTGTGACTCCCAATGGTATAAATTGACCAGGGAGGATGGGGGAATGATTTGAGAGCCCCTGCTGTCACTCTAGCAGATTTCCTCGCACCACCACAGTGCTGTTGAAGGGCACTGCCAGAGCTCTGCACTGCCTCACGAGTGCCATGTGGTTGTGGTTTTTTTTTGGCGAGGATAGCCAGGGCAGTGCGATGTTCCGTATGTGTCTAGTAGTCTTAAAGACACTGTAACTTCCCAATGCGCCAGCCAGCCAGTGTGACTGCTATTTGGGCGACGTGGCAACAAAGTCCCACCCTAAAATGGTTCCCCGTTACTTGGAAAAAAAAACTGCTGTGTGAAAAGCCTTGGAAGTTACAGTGCTCATTAGTGATAGAGCCGAAATAAGGATTGTAAAGTTCTTAGATGTGAGGTGTGCGCCAGACTGCCTCCACGCTTCTCCCGCTTTGGCGAGTCGGCGTGAAAGTGGCTGGGCCCGCACCTCTTGTCTACAAAAGATATTTATATTTGACGTAACGTGGACAAAAAAAGTTCTTTACGTTGTAGCAGTGAGGCAATGGACGATGACACAGGCAGCAGGAATCAGCTTGTGTAGTGAGCAGTTGTCCCACAGTGAAGCCGCCGAGAGGCAAATCCGCTGCCAGTCTGTGCTTTTTTTTTTTTTAAAAAAAAAATATTTTAAAAAGTCCGTGGGGGCTTCCTCTTCACACCCTGCCCGGCTTGCCCCCCCAAAGAGAAGCTGAGAAAGAAAAGGAGGCACGTGTGCTAGAAACCAGGCAGGACAACCACAGATTTACCACTACTACTACCAGCAGCAAGCAGCAGCGGAGTTTATAGACTGTGAGCGAGCAAGCGTGTACATCCACCTGGAACAGAAGGCCAGCTTATTTCTTACTGGAGGCTATAGGCGCGAGCCAGGGTTACTCTATGCTCCGTGGGAGAGGCTAGCGTTTCAGGACTAGCTCAGCCGCAGACAAAGGAAGCCTTGCGACTAGGACTAAGCAGGCAGGCAGAGAGAGATTCACTGCCGCGGGCCAGCTAGAGGGCCAGGCCGTGATGTCTCAATAGGTAAGGCTGCAATTTCATACCTCATATATATATATATATAAATATACATTTTTCCAGGATCGTTCGGGTCAACCCCGCTCGAGAAGGCAGCTTGCTTTGTCAAAGAGAACCCCCCCCCCCTCCCCAGTGCCCTCTGACTCCTTCTCCTTGTGTTTGTAGGTGGCATCCTGTGAATGAGGGTGGGGGAAAAAACGGGCACACACTCCCCTCCTTCCCCCCCTCCCCCTCCCTTGCCGGGAATGGTGAGAGTTTGACCAGCACACCGTCTTGACCGTGCGTGCGTTTGCCCTCCTGCAGAGGTAAGTCGTGACAGCCCGGCGCTCCCCTGCTGCCTCTTTGAGTGGCGCAGGTTTGGGTTTTGGTGGGCTGGGGGAGCCATTCTGCGGGGGCGGGGGGGGGGGGGGGGGTTGAACCCAGATGGTGCGAGGGGAGCGACCTGATTGAGGGGGGTAGGGGGCGCCAGGGACGGTCTCTGGGCTGTAATACTGGGACTTGTCCCCACTGTTGACACGTCTTGTGTGTTTCTCGACCCTACAGGTGGACTGCGGACAGGGGATGGGATCAGTTGCCGTTAATGGTCCTGGATCTCTACAGTAGAGAGTGCATTGAATACTGTTGTATTCTCTTTCCTTCACGTAGCTGTTGTGCAGCTGTCTCTGATGTACTGTGTAAATAAAATAAAAGACTTTCCTCCCCTTGCACAGTTTGTGGTGACTTTTATTTCTATTGGTTATTCCCCTGTGCATGGGTCAGACTCCCTGACCAGCACTGCCCCATCTGCTGTTCGAGGACACAAACTTTCCTGGCCGCTCTGGAGTTCATCCTCACTTTTTACAGTAAGGAGTCTTGCAACACCAGGTTAAAGTCCAACAGGTTTGTTTCAAACACAAACTTTCGGAGCACTGCTCCTTCCTCGGGTGAATGGAGAGGTATGTTCCAGAAACATTTATATTGACCATGACGGAGATGCTAGTCTAATATCTGTATCTGACCTCCAGTCCCAACAAGCATCTTCTAATCCTCCAACCATGACACTCTCTCCTATCGCTAACCCTCAACATTACGTCCTCCAGCCCTGACGAGCAAGTGTAGACTCGATGGGCTGAACGGGAGCAGTGCTCCGAAAGCTCGCATTTGAAACAAACCTGTTGCACTGTAACCTGGTGGTGTAAGACTTCTTACTGTGCTCACCCCAGTCCCAACGCTGGCACCTCACATCATGGCTACCGTTGTATATCGACCTTGAACATAGTTAACAACCCAGCCTCGAGTTAATTCACAACAGAAAAATGCTCTGCGCTGTAATTCAGTACGTGTGACACCAGATTAAATCTGGTTGAGCACACTGGGCTAAATCGCTGGCTTTGAAAGGCCAGCAGCACGGGTTTAATTCCCGGATGCCTGGAATATGTCGACTAGGAGCTTTTCACGGTAACTTCATTTGGAGCCTACTCGTGACGATAAGAGTTTCATTTTATTTTTTTCTTTTACTGCGGTTGTAGACTCTACCACACGGGGGAAACATTTCTCCAGTGTCGATTCACGTTCCAGCATTGCAGTAATTTGCTTTTAATTTTTCGTCAGTATCGAGTTTCCCCCCCCCCCCCCCCCCCCCCCCCCCAAACATAATCGTGCATGTCCCGTTCTAAACTGCAGTCTCAAATCTCATGAGAGAATACCTCTGTCCACTAAATATTCAGCATCGGGTCTGATGCAATTCAGTGTTACTGCACCCTCTTCTGTGACCTGCAGCCCTAGTCTCAACAAGCTAATCTATCCCCACCCTTTTTTTTATATTAAAAACAAAGTACCCAATTAATTTTTGCCAATTAACGGGCAATTGAGCGTGGCAAATCCATCTGCCCTGCACATTGGGTTGTGGGGGCGAAACCCACGCAAACACGGGGAGAATGTGCAAGCTCCACACGGACATTGACCCAGGGCCGGGATCGAACCCGGGACCTCGGTGCCGTAAAACAGCAAGGCTAGCCCACGGCCACCGTGCTGCCTCTAATCATCTAGCCCTGACACCCCCTATCGCTAACCCTCGCCTGACGTCTTGACAACCCTACCCCTCCAGCTTTGTTACCGCACGGCCCCCACAACAATTTCAACCCCCGATTAGTGTAGACTCGATGGGCTGAATGGTGGCTGCCTGCACTGGAAATTGAGTGACCGTGGGCAGCCCTTCCTGTCTCCATCCCCCTACAGTCCTCCCTGTTTGTGTCCAGCCCCTCCTAGGCTCCCTCCAGCTCCAACCACTCTGCTCATCCAACTTCAGCTTCTCGCACACTCACCCATGCATTTTGTTGGAGGAGGGGGGGGGGGGGGGGAGGAGGGGGGGGGGGGGGGGGGAGGGGCTGCCCATGGGCTTCAAATGGCTCAGGCATCAAATCATTGCCCAGATGTGTAAATGCAGTTTGATTAGAGCTGGGGGTCATCTGGAGTGCAATTTATAATTTCGCACTGGGCAAAAATCTCAATTTCGCCCCCCATACCATGGTTCAGAGGTCAACAGCAAAAGAGCAGATTGCAATTGAGTGCAAGAAATATATTTAATATAAAAACATATATAATATTGGCTGATCTCCAGTGTTGTCTCTAGTGCTACGGGGCAACGTCAGTCCGTTCAGCAATGGGCGGCAGAGATGGGCTTCATTAACCTGAGTGTGCGAGACGCAAGGATTGTCACAACAGTCTTGACATGGCATGGGGTGGTACTGAGGGAGCGCCAAACTGACTGAGGGTTATAGCGGTGGAATAGCTGCACTGAGTGAGTGCCACTATGGGAGGGTCAGTGCTGAGGGAGCGCCGCACTGTGGGAGGGTCAGTGCTGAGGGAGTGCCGCACTGGGAGGGTCAGTGCTGAGGGAGCGCCGCACTGTGGGAGGGTCAGTGCTGAGGGAGCGTCGCACTGTGGGAGGGTCAGTGCTGAGGGAGCGCCGCACTGTGGGAGGGTCAGTGCTGAGGGAGGGCCGCACTGTGGGAGGGTCAGTGCTGAGGGAGGGCCGCACTGTGGGAGGGTCAGTGCTGAGGGAGGGTCGGTGCTGAGGGAGCGCCGCACTGTGGGAGGGTCAGTGCTGAGGGAGGGTCAGTGCTGAGGGAGCGCCGCACTGAGGGAGTGCCGCACTGGGAGGGTCAGTGCTGAGGGAGCGCCGCACTGTGGGAGGGTCAGTGCTGAGGGAGGGTCAGTGCTGAGGGAGCGCCGCACTGTGAGAGGGTCAGTGCTGAGGGAGCGCCGCACTGAGGGAGGGTCAGTGCTGAGGAAGCGCCGCACTGTGGGAGGGTCAGTGCTGAGGGAGCTCCGCACTGTGGGAGGGTCAGTGCTGTGGGAGGGTCGGTGCTGAGGGAGGGTCAGTGCTGGGGGAGTACCGCCCATCGTGCACACAATCCTCGCCCAAACCGCCTTGGACTGTTGTCAGCCGAACATTGAAATAAATACGCCCCCCCTCCCACTTTGAAGCCGGGGGAAGGTGAGGCCTCAGTCGCCGCCCACCCCCTCCCTGCCCCCCGCCCCGCACGGCTCCAGGTACACCGCCCCGTCGGGGGTCTGCCGCAGAGAGAACTCGTCGGGGGAGTAAGGGAGGCCCTGGGGGTCCCGCAGGGCCGCAAAGACCCGGTGGGCCAGCATCGCCACCCTCCTCTCGGCCTGCCGCAGCTGCTGGCCCACCTCCTCCCGCTCGCCGACCAGCCGCTGGCGCTCGGCCCGCAGCCCGCCCAGCTCCCCCCCCAGCCGGGCGATGTTCTCCAGCTTGCGCTGCCGGCAGTTCTGCGCCGCCACCTTGTTCTTGCCCCGGCGCCGGATGTCGCGGGCCAGTGCCAGCTGCTGCTCGCTCAGCCGGTGCCGGCTGACCAGCTCGTTGAAGTCGTCGACGGGCAGGTTGACGATGGCCTCGGTGGCCAGGGGGATCCTCAGGGCCTGCGCCCGGCGGGAGTCGCGGCTGGAGCTCTCCCTCTTCCCCCGGGAGCCGGGCCCGCCCGGGGCCGGGCCGAGCCGGGGCGCCGGCATCTCCGGTGCCGGCCCCCAGGGCCCCCAGCCCTGGGGCTCGCCGCCCCCATAGCCCTCGGAGCCGGCGTTGGGGCTGGAGTCCAGCGAGAGGCCAGAGTCGCTGCCCAGGTCCTCCCGCGTCTTGTAGTACGTCGGCCCCGGCGCTTCCAGCAGCGACAGGCAGCAGCTTTCAAATCCGGCCCCTCCTCCACCCAGCGGACAGCCCTGAGGTCCGCTATACGGAGTGGCGTAGCCCCCCGGCACTAGGGCGAAACTGTGGCCATTCCAAGGCTGGGCAGCTCCTGGGAGACAGTAAGCATCCAGAGGTGGTGGGTAAGAGGGGCCGCTGTATGTCGGAGGCTCCGTAGTTATATCGCCATCCGTGACCAGACCCTGTGACACAGAGAGAGAGAGAGAGAAATAATGAGTACGTCACCGACAGTGAGAAACACAGAGTAGGGAATGAGAGACAGGTTAAAATAATACTCTCCGCTTGATTTGATCTTAACCTACACGGGGCTAGCATGGTGGCTTCACAGCGCCAGGGTCCCGGGTTCGATTCCCGGCTTGGGTCACTGTCTGTGCGGAGTCTGCACGTCCTCCCCGTGTCTGCGTGGGTTTCCTCCGGGTGCTCCGGTTTCCTCCCACAAGTCCAAAGATGTGCGGGTGAGGTGGATTGGCCGTGATCGATTAGTGTCAGAAAAATGAAATGAAAATCGCTTATTGTCACGAGTCGGCTTCAAATGAAGTGACTGTGAAAAGCCCCTGGGTCGCCACACTCCGGCGCTGTTCGGGGGAGGCTGGTACGGGAATCGAACCCGTGCTGCTGGCCTGCCTGGGTCTGCTTTCAAAGCCAGCGATTTAGCCCAGTGCGCTAAACCAGCCCCGGCGTCATTGGGATAGGGCGGAAGTGAGGGCTTAAGTGGGTCGGTGCAGACTCGATGGGCCGAATGGCCTCCTTCTGCACTGTGCTGTGAGGCAAAACAGCTCTTGTCGGGGTGTGTGAGTGAGTATGTGTTTTAAGCGTGTTCGTGTGAACGTCTGCGTGTCAGTGTGTGTGAGTATGTGTGTGCGCGCAAGAGGGTGTTTGTATGTGCCTGTGAGCGAGCGTGTCTACGAGAGTGTGTATGTAGGTGAGTGTGTTTGCGTGTGAATTGAGTGTCTGTGAATCTAACCCCATGCTGTACCTGTACAGGAACAGGCCCATCAGCCCTCCAAGCCCGTATCGACCATGCTGCCCGTCTAAATTAAAAACGTCTACACGTCCGGGGTCCGTATCCTTCTATTCCCCCCCCCCCCCCCCCCATATTCATATATTTGTCTAGATGCCCCTTAAATGCCGCTATCGTACCCGCTCCCACCACCTCTCCATATATTTACCATCCTCTCTGTAAAACGCTTGCCTCGCACGTCTGTTCTAAGTTTTTCCCTGCGACCCTCGGAGAGAGCCTCTGACTATCGTGCTCGTGTGAATACCCATCAGTGTGCGTTAGTGCATGTGTGAGAGGGTGGGTGTGGGTCTGAATCTTGAGTGTGAACGAGTTTGAGTCTGAGTGTAAGCGCCTCGAGTGTGTGTGAATGAGTGATTCTGAGTGTGTCTGTGTGTGTGAGTGCGTTGAGTGTGAGTCTATGTAAGCGTGTCGAGTGTGAGTGAGTGTGTCGGAGTGAGTTTGTCTGAGTGAGTGTCTGAGTGAGTGTGAATGTGTCTTGAGTGAGTGTGTCTGAGTAAGTGTGTCTGTGAGTGTGCCTGAGTGTGTAAGTAAGTGTCGAAGTATATGTGTGAATGAGTGTGTATGTGAGTGACTGTGAGTGTGTGTGTGTCTGTAAGTGCATTGAGTGTGAACAGCTCCAGGGTCCCAGGTTCGATTCCCGGCTGGGTCACTGTCTGTGCGGAGTCTGCACGTCCTCCCCGTGTCTGCGTGGGTTTCCTCCGGGTGCTCCGGTTTCCTCCCACAGTCCAAAGATGTGCGGGTTAGGTGGATTGGCCGTGATAAATTGCCCGTAGTGTAAGGTTAATGGGGGGATTGATGGGTTACGGGTATGCGGGTTACGTGGATTTAAGTGGGGTGATCATGGCTCGGCACAACATTGAGGGCCGAAGGGCCTGTTCTGTGCTGTACTGTTCTATGTTCTATGTCTGTCTGAGTGTATGTAAGTGTGTGTAAATGTATGTGAGAGGGTGTTTGTGCATGAGTGAGTGTCTCTCTGTGAGTTTATGCATGTGCAGACTGCGATCTGCAACTTGGGGCTTACCCCCCCCCCCCCCCCCCCCCCCGGCCATGAGATTGGGGGAGAAAGTCCCTGGAGCATGTCTTAAAGGCAGGATTAACACCCAGTGCTCGACTGGGCCCCAACACACGCCCTCCTGCACGCCTCCCGATCCCACTGATGCACATCTGCATGTCTCGATAAGGTCCAGGCCGAGGGGGCACACAGGAAACATCACAGAGACTATCTCACCACACACACATTGTGGCAGTTTTCACGAAGATTAAAGAACATATTTTCCAACATGTGCCTCCTAACCGTTTATCCGAGAAACGTAGGCTCCCTCTGCACTGTCCCCATCAAACTCTCCCAGGACGGGTACAGCACGGGGTTAGATACAGAGTAAAGCTCCCTCTACACTGTCCCCATCAAACACTCCCAGGACAGGTACAGCACGGGGTTAGATACAGAGTAAAGCTCCCACTACACCTGTCCCCATCAAACACTCCCAGGACAGGTACAGCATGGGGTTAGATACAGAGTAAAGCTCCCTCTACACTGTCCCCATCAAACACTCCCAGGACAGGTACAGCACGGGGTTAGATACAGAGTAAAGCTCCCTCTACACTGTTCCCATCAAACACTCCCAGGACAGGTACAGCACGGGGTTAGATACAGAGTAAAGCTCCCTCTACACTGTCCCCATCAAACACTCCCAGGACAGGTACAGCACGGGGTTAGATACAGAGTAAAGCTCCCTCTACACTGTCCCCATCAAACACTCCCAGGACAGGTACAGTACGGGGTGAGAGACAGAGTAAGCTCCCTCTACACTGTTCCCATCAAACATTCCCAGGACAGGTACAGCACGGGGTTAGATACAGAGTAAAGCTCCCTCTACACTGTCCCCATCAAACACTCCCAGGACATGTACAGCACGGGGTTAGATACAGAGTAAAGCTCCCTCTACACTGTCCCCATCAAACACTCCCAGGGCAGGTACAGCACGGGGTTAGATACAGAGTTAAGCTCCCTCTACACTGTCCCCATCAAACACTCCCAGGACAGGTACAGCACGGGGTTAGATACAGAGTAAAGCTCCCTCTACACTGTCCCCATCAAACACTCCCAGGACAGGTACAGTACGGGGTGAGAGACAGAGTAAAGCTCCCTCTACACTGTTCCCATCAAACATTCCCAGGACAGGTACAGCACGGGGTTAGATACAGAGTAAAGCTCCCTCTACACTGTCCCCATCAAACACTCCCAGGACAGGTACAGCACGGGGTTAGATACAGAGTAAAGCTCCCTCTACACTGTCCCCATCAAACACTCCCAGGACAGGTACAGCACGGGGTTAGATACAGAGTAAAGCTCCCTCTACACTGTCCCCATCAAACACTCCCAGGACAGGTACAGCACGGGGTTAGATACAGAGTAAAGCTCCCTCTACACTGTCCCCATCAAACACTCCCAGGACATGTACAGCACGGGGTTAGATACAGAGTAAAGCTCCCTCTACACTGTCCCCATCAAACACTCCCAGGACAGGTACAGCACGGGGTTAGATACAGAGTTAAGCTCCCTCTACACTGTCCCCATCAAACACTCCCAGGACAGGTACAGCACGGGGTTAGATACAGAGTAAAGCTCCCTCTACACCAGGGGTGGGCAAACTACGGCCCGCGGGCCGCATGCGGCCCGCCAAAGTATTTCTGCGGCCCACCAAGTCATTTTTAAAAAAAATATTTTAAAAATTTTTTTTTTTTTTTTTAATTTTTTTTAAGGTTAATGGGGGGGGGGGCTGTTGGGTTACTTACTGGTATAGGGTGGATACGTTGACTTGAGTAGGGTGATCATTGCTCGGCACAACGTCGAGGGCCGAAGGGCCTGTTCTGTGCTGTACTGTTCTATATGAGGCGCCCAGAATCATAACCGGGTGAAGTAATTATTTTACTTAATATACTATGCGGCCCTTTGTGAATTATGAATTTCTGAATGTGGCCCTTGCACGGAAAAGTTTGCCCATCCCTGCTCTACACTGTCCCCATCAAACACTCCCAGGACAGGTACAGCACGGGGTTAGATACAGAGTAAAGCTCCCTCTACACTGTCCCCATCAAACACTCCCAGGACAGGTACTGCACGGGGTTAGATACAGAGTAAAGCTCCCTCTACACTGTCCCCATCAAACACTCCCAGGACAGGTACAGCACGGGGTTAGATACAGAGTAAAGCTCCCTCTACACTGTCCACATCAAACACCCCCAGGACAGGTACAGCACAGGGTTAGATACAGAGTAAAGCTCCCTCTACACTGTCCCCATCAAACACTCCCAGGGCAGGTACAGCACGGGGTTAGATACAGAGTAAAGCTCCCTCTACACTGTCCCCATCAAACACTCCCAGGACAGGTCCAGCACGGGGTTAGATACAGAGTAAAGCTCCCTCTACACTGTCCCCATCAAACACTCCCAGGACAGGTACAGCAAGCTCCACCCCTCGCCCCACCTCCATTTACCCTCCACCCCTCGTACCTGCAGTTCTGGAATTGAAAACAGGTCTTGCCAAGTCATCTCCCCCTCGGACTGTTGCCCCTGCTCGCCGCAGGCCCCAAGCGGTGGTGCCAGGTGCGAGGGGAGGCCTCCGTCATACTGGGTCGGGCACGGGGCAATGGGTAGCGTGTAGATGTTGTCCGAGGCCAGCTCGGGCAGGTAGGGTCGATGCACCGAGAGCTGTCGAGAAAGAGACACAGCAGATTGAGCAGATGGCAAACGTGGGCAAGATCTGAGCCGGCGTGACACGGGTGGGCAGGGATCTGTGGACGTCTCCCTGTGTCTGCCGCCCCCCACCCCCTTGTCCTTCGAGGGGGTAGAGGCCCCCGCGTTTGGAAGGAGCTGCCTGAGGAGTTTGGCGAGTCGCTACGGCGCCTCTCGTAGACGGTGCGCGCGGCTGCCGCTGTGTGTCGGTGGTGGAGGTAGCGGGTGTCGGGTCGGGGTCGGCCTGTCGATCGAGCGGGGGGGGGGGAGGGGAGTCCTGGCTGGGGTCGGAGTTTTGTTGCGAGCTGCTATCCATCCAGGCGAGTGGGGGGTGTCCCGTCACACTCCTGACTCGTGTCCCTGTAGACGGCGGACAGGCTTTGGGGGGGGGGTCAGGAGGTGAGTTGCTCTCCGCAGGATTCCCAGCCTCCGACCTGCTCTGGTAGCCGCAGTATTTATACGGCTGGGTCCAGTTCAGCTTCTCGTCAATGGTAATCCCCAGGATGTCGATGGTGGTGAGGGATTCATCGATGGTAATGACATGTAGTGACGAGGGCTGGGGTGAGGATTCCCAGCCTCCGACCTGCTCTGGTAGCCGCAGTATTTATACGGCTGGGTCCAGTTCAGCTTCTCGTCAATGGTAACCCCCAGGATGTCGATGGTGGCGAGGGATTCATCGGTGGCGATGCCATCGCTCTTATTGGCGATGGCCTGGTAAGAGCGTGGTGTGAATACTCGACCCAAAAGGTCCCCACAGTGCAGAAGGAGGTCCTGGGGGGGGTGTTGCAGAGCCATGGAGACCCGGGGAACAGCTTACCTCAGCGCTCTCCCTGGTAAAGGGCAGGAGGCAGGGAGCAGACATTCAGCAGGAAGCGAGCCGGGTCTGGCAGCAGCTAGTTCAATCCTCAGCGGCCCTGGGAGAACAGATAAGACGGCATTGTGTCAGAAACTGCAGAGGACCCCACCGCTCTCACACACACTCTTTCACTCTCAAACACACTCACACACTCTCACACTCACACATTCTTTCAAACACACTCACACACACTCTCTCACACTCGCACACTCTCTCACACACACACACAGCCTCACACACTCACACACTCACACACACACTCTCAAACACACTCACACATCCTTTCAAACACATTTTCTCACACACACATTCACACACACTCACGCACACACTCTCACATACACACACACACTGTCTCTCACACACTCAGACACACACACTCACACACACTCACTCACACACTGACTCTCAGACACAGACACTCACACACACACACTCTCACAATCTCACACTCACTCTTACACACTCACACACTCAAACACTCACAAACACACTTTCTCACACACACACTCACAGGCACTCTCACGCACTCGCACACACACACACATAATCTCACGCACAAACTCTCACGCACACACTTTCTCACACACTCACATACACACTCTCACAAACACACACACACACACTCAGACACACACACACTCTCACACACACAGATTCACACCCACACACTCTCACACTCCACACACACACAGTCACTCACACACACAGATTCACACACACTATCTCTCACACACTCTCCCTCACACACAATCTCTCACACACTCATATACACTCTCTCGCACACACACGTCACACACTCTCTCTCACACTCACACACCATCTCACAGACACTCACACACACACACTCTCACACTCACACACCCTCTCACAGACACTCACACACACACTTCACAATCACACTCACACACACTTGCACGTTCTCTCTCACTGTCTCTTTCACACTGTCACACACACACTCACTTTCTCACACACTCTCTAACACACACTCACACACAGTCTCACACAAACTCTCCCTCACACACACTCTCCTTCAGACTCTCTCACACACATTTGCACGTACTCTCACTCTTTCACACTCTCACACAAACTCTCACACACACACTCTCACACTCACGCACTCTCTCACACTCGCACACACACTTTCTCATGCACACTCTTTACACACACACATTCTCTCTCACACACACCCTTTCTCACACACTCACACGCATATACACTCACACACACTCTCAAACACACTCTCACACACTCATACTCACACACACTCCCTCACACACTTTCTGACACTCTCTGACACACAATCTCACACACTCTCACACACACATTCTCCCTCACACACACACACACACTCCCTCACGCTCTCTCTCTCACACTCTCTCAGACACTCTCACACACTCACACACACTCTCTCACACACTCTCATACTCTCTCACACACATTCTCACACACTCACTCTCACACAGTCTCTCACACTCAGACACACACACACTCACGCTCTCACACATATTCTCACAGTCTCTCACACACTCTCTCAGACACTCACACACTCTCTCACACATATTCTCACACAGTCTCTGACACATACACACTCACACACTCACCCAAATTCCCTCACACACTCTCCTTCAGACTCTCATACACATTTGCACGTACTCTCACACGCACTCTCACACTCTCACATACACACACACACACTCTCACACACTCACACAAGCACTCATACTCTCACACACACTCCCTCACACGCTCTCTCTGACACACACACACAATCTCTCACACAATCTCTCACACACTCACACACATTCTCCCTCACACACTCTCACACACACACACACTCACTCTCACACAGTCTCTCACACACTCTCTCAGACACTCTCACACACACACACACTCTCACAATCTCACACTCACTCTTACACACTCACACACTCAAACACTCTTTCTCACACTTTCTCACACACACACTCACAGGCACTCTCACGCACTCGCACACACTCACACACATAATCTCACGCACAAACTCACGCACACACTTTCTCACACACTCACATACACACTCTCACAAACACACACTCACACACACACACTCAGACACACACACACTCACACACACTCTCACACACACAGATTCACACCCACACACTCTCACACTCCACACACACTCACACACACAGATTCACACACACACACACACTATCTCTCACACACTCTCCCTCACACACAATCTCTCACACACTCATATACACTCTCTCGCACACACACCTCACACACACTCTCTCTCACACTCACACACCCTCTCACAGACACACACACACTCACACTCACACACCCTCTCACAGACACTCTCACACACACACTTCACAATCACACTCACACACACTTGCACGTTCTCTCTCACTGTCTCTTTCACACTGTCACACACACACTCACTTTCTCACACACTCTCTAACACACACTCACACACAGTCTCACACAAACTCTCCCTCACACACACTCTCCTTCAGACTCTCTCACACACATTTGCACGTACTCTCACTCTTTCACACACTCACACAAACTCACACACACTCTCACACTCACGCACTCTCACACTCGCACACACTTTCTCATACACACTCTTTACACACACACACATTCTCTCACACACCCTTTCTCACACACACTCACACGCATACACACTCACACACACACTCTCAAACACACTCACACCCTCATACTCACACACACTCCCTCACACACTTTCTGACACTCTCTGACACACACAATCTCACACACTCTCTCACACACACATTCTCCCTCACACACACACACACACACTCTCCCTCACGCTCTCTCTCTCACACTCTCTCTCAGACACTCTCACACACTCACACACACTCTCTCACACACTCTCATACTCTCTCACACACATTCTCACACACTCACTCTCTCACAGTCTCTCACACTCACACACACTCGCTCTCTCACACATATTCTCACACAGTCTCTCACACACTCAGACACTCTCACACACTCTCTCACACATATTCTCACACAGTCTCTGACACATACACACACACACTCACCCAAATTCCCTCACACACTCTCCTTCAGACTCTCTCTCATACACATTTGCACGTACTCTCACATGCACTCTCACACTCTCACATACACACACACACACTCTCACACACTCACACAAGCACTCATACTCTCACACACACTCCCTCACACACTCTCTCTGACACACACACACAATCTCTCACACACTCTCTCACACACACACACATTCTCCCTCACACACTCTCACACACTCACACACACTCTCACTCTCACACAGTCTCTCACACACTCTCTCAGACACTCTCACACACTCTCTCACACACACTCTCACACACACTCTCACACACTCACACATATTCTCACAGTCTCTGACATACACACACTCACACACACTCACACTCTCACACACTCACACAAACTCCCTCACACACTCTCCTTCAGACTCTCTCATACACATTTGCACGTACTCTCTCACTATCTTTCACACACTCTCACACACACACAAACTCTCACACACTCTCTCACACTCACACACACTTTCTCTCACACACACACACTTTCTCGCACACACTCACACACATTCTCACACAGTCTCTGACACATACACACACTCACACTCTCACACACTCACACAAACTCTCCCTCACACACACTCTCCTTCAGACTCTCACATACATTTGCACGTACTCTCTCACTCTCTTTCACACTCTCACACACTCTCTCTGACACACACTTTCTTACACACTCTCACATACACTTTCTCACACTCTTACACACACTCTCACACACACACCCTTTCTCACACACACTCTCACACGCACTCTCACATACACACACACACTCTCACACACTCACACAAACACTCATACTCTCACACACACTCCCTCACACACTCTGACACTCTCTCTGACACACTTACACATTCTCCCTCACACACACACACTCTCCCTCACGCTCTCTCACACACTCTCACTCTCACACAGTCTCTCACACACTCTCTCAGACACTCTCACACACTCTCTCACACATATTCTCACACAGTCTCTGACACATACACACACTCACACTCTCACACACTCACACTAACTCCCTCACACACACTCTCCTTCAGACTCTCATACACATTTGCACGTACTCTCTCACTATCTTTCACACGCTCTCACACACACTCACACAAACTCACACACTCTCACACTCGCACACACACACTTTCTCTCACACTCTCCCACGCCCTCACTCACACACTCACACACACACCCTTTCTCACACACACTTTCACACGCACTCTCACATGCACTCTCACACACACTCTCACATACACACTCTCACACAAACACTCACCCTCTCACACACTCTCCCTCACACACACACTCAGTCTCACACAGTCTCTCACACTCTCTCAGACACTCTAACACACTCTCTAACACTCGCACACACTCTCTCACACACTCTCGCACACATTCACACACACTCTCACACTCACACACTCTCACTCATTCTCGCACTCTCACACATTCTGATACACTCACACACACTCTCTCACACACACTTATACACTCACACAAACTCACTCACACACACACACACACTCTCACACAAACACACACTCTCACACACATACTCTCACACACTCAGACACACACTCTCAGACACACACGCTCACACACACTCAGTCTCACACAGACTCACACACTCTCTCAGACACACACACACTCTCACTCTCTCACACACATTCTCACACACTCACTCTCGCACACACTCACACACACTCTCTCACACTCACACACACACTCTCTCACACTCATTCTCACACTCACATTCTGATACACACACACTCTGTCACACTCACACACACTCTCACACACACACACACACACTCTCTTATACACTCACACAAACTCACACACACACACTCACACACACTCTACCTCACACACACTCTCCCTCACACATACTCTCTCACACACACTCTCTGACACACACTCTCGCACACACTCACACACACAACCTTTCTCACACACACTCTCACACACACTCACACGCTCTCTCGCATACACACTCACACACACTCTCACACAAACACTCACACACTCTCACAGACACTCTCCCTCACACACTCTCTCTCACACACTCTCAAATACTCTCTCTGACACACACACACAAACTCACACACTCTCTCATACACACTCATACAAACACTCACACACTCTCTCAAACACACACTCTCACACACACATTCTCCCTCACACACACTGTCCCTCACACACACACTCTCACACACACTCTCAGTCTCACACAGTCTCTCACACTCTATATCAGACACTCTCACACACTCTCTCACACACTCTCATACTCTCACACACATTCTCACACACTCACTCTCGCACACACTCACACTCTCTCACACACTCTCACACTCATTCTCACACTCACATTCTGATACACACACACTCACACACTCTGTCACACACACACTCTCTCTCTCACACACACACTCTCTTATACACTCTCACACAAACTCACTCACACTCACACACACACTCTCACACTCTACCTCACACACTCACACTCTCACACACACTCTACCTCACACACACTCTCCCTCACACATACTCTCACACACTCTCTCTCTGATACACACTCTCGCACACACTCTCACACACTCTCTCACTCACACACTCTCACACAATCTCTCACACACACTCTCACACACTCTTTCAAACACACACACTCTGACACACTCTCACACTCTCTGACACACACTCTCACACACACACTCACACTCTGACACACTCTCGCAGACACACTCTCACACAAACACACACACAATCTCTCACACACTCTCACACATTCTCACACACACTCTCACACTATCTCACACACTCACACACTCTGTCCCACACACCCTCTCACACACACACACTCAAACACACACACTCTGACACACACTCACACATACTCTCTCACACAAACTCTCCCTCACACACTCTCTCACACACTCCTCACACTCTCACACACTCTCTCTCACACACTCTCTCACACTCATTCTCACACACACATTCTGATACTCACACTCTGTCACACACAAACTCACACACACACACTCTCTTATACACTCACACAAACTCACACACACACTCTCACACACACACTGACACTCTACCTCACACACACTCACACACACTCTACCTCACACACACTTTCCCTCACACATGCTCTCTCACACACTCTCTCTGACACACACTCTCGCACACACTCTCACTCACACACTCTCACACAATCTCTCTCACACACTCTCTCACACTTTTCAAACACACACACTCTCTGACGCACACTCTCTCACACACACACACTCTCTGACACAGACTCGCACACACTCACACACAAACACACACACACAATCTCACACACTCTGTCTCTCTCATATTCTCACACACACTCTCTCACTATCTCACACAGACACTCTGTCCCACACACCCTCTCACACACACACTCTCAAACACACACACACTCACACATACTCTCTCACACAAACTCTCCCTCACACACACTCACACACTTGCACGTACTCTCTCTCTCACAAACTTTCACACACACTCCTTCAGACTCTCACACTCATTTGCATGTACTCTCTCTCACACACTCATACTCTCTCACACACATTCTCACACACTCACTCTCGCACACACTCACACACAGTCTCTCACACACTCCTCACACTCTCACACATTCTCACACACTCACTCTCGCACACACTCA
>NW_024055960.1:248516-273463 GCF_902713615.1 Scyliorhinus canicula | reverse complement strand
GGGGGGGGGGGATGCTGAACGGCCTCCTCCTCTTCCTGCACGACAGACTCGAGCAGGAGAAGGCTCGGCGGCCTTCACCTGCGCCAAGGGCTTGAGGAGGAGGGGGCGGAATAGCCACCTCCACAGGTTCCAGGAGCTGGTGAGGAGGTGGGGGGAGAGGAAAGAGGGCGGGGAGATGGTCCGAACCCGCTCGCGGCGGCCCGTTCACCTACCTCCTTCCGGCCGCCGCCGGCTGCCTCCGGCAGGGGGGCCGGGGCCGGCTGCTTCTGGAGGAACAACTTGAAGACTTGCACCCCTCGCCCCTCGAAAACGGCGGACGCTGCCTTGCGGCAGGCGGCCAGGTTGCCTATCCGTTGGACCCATTCGCGCACGGCGCCGTACTCGTCTGCTGACCAAGGGGGGGGGGGGGAGGAGAGACGGGGATGAGGCAAACTCCGGTTAGCAATCGTCGTAAATGGGCGGAGTGAAATAGAAAGATACGGCACGGAGACATTTTACCCTCGTCGACGGACGGGCGCAATTCTACCAGCGGCATGTCAGCGCTGGGAGCCAGGGAAAGGTGCCTCGCGTAGGTGTCGCTGTGCATCAGTAATTGGCGCACCCCCCCCCCCTCGAGAAGGCGGTGGGCAAGCCGCCGCGCTTCCCGAGTCCGCCGCGGTCACAGCAGGGGGGGGGGGGGGGGGGGGGGGGAGGGTGTTGGGCGATTTAGACGCCGGCGGCAGTGAAGGAACGGCCGATGTGTTTGGGAGTCGGGACGGTGCGAGTGTCTTGTGCGCGGGGAGGGGCTAGGAGTGGAGGGGGGTGGGGGCGACTGGCAGGCGGTGAGCATTCCCCCTGCATCTGCCACCCGTCCCCCTCCTTGTCCTTCTGGGGGGGGGGGGTAGAGGCCCCCGGGTTTGGGAGCCGCTGTCTGCGGAGTTTGGAGATTCGCTGCGGCGCGTCTCGTAGACGGTGCGCGGGGCGGCCGCTGTGCGTCGGTGGGGGGGAGGGAGCGGGTGTCGCGGGGGGGGGGGGGGGGTCGGCCTGTCGATCGAGCCGGGGTGGGGGCTGCTCTGGTAGCCGCAGTATTTATACGGCTGGGTCCAGTTCAGTTTCTGATCGACGGTAACCCCAGGATGTCGATAGTGGGGTAGATTCCATTGATGGTAATGACAGAGTGTCGATCGAGCTGGGGGGGGGGGGGGGCTGCTCCATCCTGGATGGTGTGGAGTTTCCCGAGTGCGGTTGGGAGCCGCTCCCATCCAGGCGAGCGGAGGGTGTCCCGTCTCACTCCTGACTCGTGTCCCTGGAGACGGCGGGCAGGATTTGGGGGGGGGGGATCAGGAGGTGAGTTACTCGAGGGGGGGGGGGGGGGGGGGGGGGGCAACGGCAGGCGTGAGGGACGACGGGTTACCTGGTAGTTCTGTAGCATCCTGCAGGAGCGGGTAAAGGGTGCCCCAGACGACAATGTCAGCAACGGTCACCGTATCCTGTCAAAGACGGAGAGACGGCAACGTGAGCACCGGGGGCGAAGCTCACACGTACAGACGGCAACGCACAACTCTGTCACTGCCTCCGCTAGACTGCTGCCCACACCCGGGTCTATCCAGCCCCTACACCCCTCCCTATCTCTGTAACCTCCTCCAGCCCCCTACACCCCTCCCTATCTCTGTAACCTCCTCCAGCCCCCTACACCCCTCCCTATCTCTGTAACCTCCTCCAGCCCCTACACCCCTCCTATCTCTGTAACCTCCTCCAGCCCCCTACACCCCTCCCTATCTCTGTAACCTCCTACACCCCTCCCTATCTCTGTAACCTCCTCCAGCCCCCTACACCCCTCCCTATCTCTGTAACCTCCTCCAGCCCCTACACCCCTCCCTATCTCTGTAACCTCCTCCAGCCCCCTCTACACCCCTCCCTATCTCTGTAACCTCCTCCAGCCCCCTACACCCCTCCCTATCTCTGTAACCTCCTCCAGCCCCCTACACCCCTCCCTATCTCTGTAACCTCCTCCAGCCCCCCACACTCTCTCCCCCAGCACCCTCGCACTCTGCACCCCCTCCCTCAAACACAGGAGAGGCGGGAGGGTGCCCGTGAAGCGCCCGGGAGCGAGGAGCGGGGACTCACCGAGGTGAGACACGGCGCCGCCTGGTCGATCAGAGCTTGGTTGAGGTGGGCGAGCTGGTCCCGCAGAGCTGCCACGCAATCTCCGCCCTTCCTCCCCTGCAGAACCGCAGTGTGCAGGGCTGCGTAAGCCGCTGGCTGCCGCCCAGACAGTGCCGAAGAGAGAGAGAGAAAATCAGGTTAGAGAAAGGAGGAGGACAGGCGGCGACGCACGAACGAAGGACGGCGACGGACTAGGATGTTCTGATTGGAGGGATTGTGACCAGTGGTGTTCCGCAGGGATCAGTGCTGGGACCTTCGCTGTCCGCAGTCTGTATAAATGGGAAACGTAACTGGTCCGATTGGCAAGCTTGCGGACGACACAAAGGTAGGTGGAATTGCGGATAGCGATGACGACCGTCGGAGGACACAGCAGGATTTAGATCGTCTGGAGACCTGGGCGGAGAGATGGCAGATGGAGTTTAATCCGAACAAATGGGCAGCAGGGTAGCATGGTGGTTAGCATAAATGCTTCACAGCTCCAGGGTCCCAGGTTCGATTCCCGGCTGGGTCACTGTCTGTGTGGAGTCTGCACGTCCTCCCCGTGTGTGCGTGGGTTTCCTCCGGGTGCTCCGGTTTCCTCCCACACGTCCAAAGATGTGCGGGTTAGGTGGATTGCTAAATTGCCCGTAGTGTCCTAAAAAGTAAGGTTAAGGGGGGTTGTTGGGTTACGGGTATAGGGTGGATACGTGGGTTTGAGTAGGGTGATCGTTGCTCGGCACAACATCGAGGGCCGAAGGGCCTGTTCTGTGCTGTACTGTTCTATGTCTATGTCTAAATGTGAGGTGATGCATTTTGGAAGGTCTAATGCAGGTAGGGAATATACAGTGAATGGCAGAACCCTTAAGAGTATTGACAGTCAGAGAGATCTGGGTGTACAGGCCACAGGTCACTGAAAGGGGCGACACAGGTGGAGAAGGTAGTCAAGAAGGCAGACGGCATGCTTGCCTTCATTGGCCGGGGCATTGAGTATAAGGATCGGCAAGTCATGTTGCAGCTGTATAGAACCTTAGTTAGGCCACACTTGGGAGTACAGTGTTCAATTCTGGTCGCCACACTACCAGAAGGATGTGGAGGCTTTAGAGAGGGTGCAGAAGAGATTTACCAGGATGCTGCCTGGTATGGAGGGCATTAGCTACGAGGGGCGGTCGAATAAACTCGGTTTGTTCTCACTGGAACGACGGAGGTTGAGGGGCGACCTGATAGAGGTCTACAAAATTATGAGGGGCATAGACAGAGTGGATAGTCAGAGGCTTTTCCCCAGGGTGGAGGGGTCAATTACTAGGGGGCATAGGTTTAAGGTGCGAGGGGGCAAGGTTTAGAGGAGATGTACGAGGCAGGTTTTTTACACAGAGGGTAGTGGGTGCCTGGAACTCGCTGCCGGAGGAGGTGGTGGAAGCCGGGACGATAGTGACGTTTAAGGGGCATCTTGACAAATACATGAATAGGATGGGAATAGAGGGATACGGACCCCGGAAGTGTAGAAGTTTTAGTTCAGACGGGCAGCATGGTCGGCACGGGCTTGGAGGGGCCGAAGGGCCTGTTCCTGTGCTGTACTTTTCTTCGTTCTGGCACGTTGGCAAGGGATCGATTAAACCTCCATCTTGTCCCCACCACGTCTCGAATCTGGTTCACGCCCCATCCCCGTGACCCCCGCCTTGACCTTCGGACGCCCCGGGGGGCCATTTGACGCGGAGCAATCCACTTAACCCGCACTGACGCGGGAGGAACGTGCAAACTCCACACGGGCCGACGGGCGGGAATCGAGACACGGGGCGAGGAGGAATCTCTTCAGCCAGAGGGGGTGGGTGAATCTGTGGAACTCTTTGCCGCAGAAGGCTGCGGAGGCCAAATCGCTGAGTGTCTTTAAGACAGAGATGGATAGGTTGCCGATTAATGAGGGGATCAGGAACGGCTGAGGACTCTGGGTCTGTACCCGTTGGAGTTTAGAAGGATGAGGGGGGATCTTATTGAAACTTAGAGGACACTGCGTGCCTAGGAAATCAGAAGCACAAAGGAACTGAGAGTCCTTGTTCACGATTCTCTGAAGGTTAACGTGCAGGTTCAGTCGGCAGTTAGGACGGCAAATGCGATGTCAGCGTTCACGTCGAGAGGGCTAGAATACAAGAGCAGGGATGTACTTCTGAGGCTCTGGTCAGACCCCGTTTGGAGTAGTGTGAGCAGTTTTCGGGGGCCCCGTATCTAAGGAAGGATGTGCTGGGGCCTTGGAAAGGGTCCAGAGGGAGGTTCACAAGAACGATCCCCCGGAATGAAGAGCTCGTCGTACGAGGAAACGGTTGAGGACTCTGGGTCTGTACTCGTTGGGAGTTTAGAAGGATGAGGGGGGGATGTTATCGAAACGTACAGGATACTGCGAGGCCTGGGATAGAGTGGACGTGGAGAGGATGTTTCCACTTGTCGGAAAGACTAGAAGCAGAGGATTCACCATCTCAGACTGAAGGGACGATCCTTTCAAACAGAGACGAGGAGGAATTTCTTCGGCCGGAGGAGGGTGGTGAATCTGTGGAACTCTTTGCCGCAGAAGGCTGCGGAGGGCAAATCGCTGAGTGTCTTCAAGACGGAGATGGATAGGTTATTGATCGATAAGGGGGATCGGGGGGTTACGGGGAGAATGGGGGATGAGAAAAACATCGGCCGTGATTGAATGGCGGAGCGGACCCGATGGGCCGAGTGGCCTGATTCGGCCCCTGTGTCTCCTGGCGCAGCGTCGCTACTTCTGCAGCCCCTGTCCACACTTACCCGCAGTTGCGTCACCTCCCATTCCAGCCACTGGTTGGTCGCGTCGAGAGCTGGCTTGCCACTCAGGGTGAAGAAATACCTGCGGGGAGGCGGGAGGGGGGGAGCAAGGATTTTATTTACGAGCTGAACTTCGATCGGACTGCACGAAAGGTGGGCATATTCGGCAACGGGCGTGAATTTACAAATCCCCCTTCCTGTTTATTCAGCGTGTTCCTCTTTTCCGTTGAGATCGTGACGATAAAGATCGTTCTTGTGAACCTCCCTCTGGACCATTTCCAAGGCCTCAGCACGTCCTTCCTTAGATACGGGGCCCCAAAAACTGCTCACAGTGGGGGGGGGGGGGAGGCTGAATCCATCTAAACTGCGCATCTTTGGACACTAAGGGACAATTTAGCACGGCCAATCCACCTCACCTGCACATCTTTGGACACTAAGGGACAATTTAGCACGGCCAATCCACCTAACCTGTACATCTTTGGACACTAAGGGACAATTTAGCACGGCCACTCCACCTAACCTGTACATCTTTGGACACTAAGGGACAATTTAGCACGGCCAATCCACCTCACCTGCACATCTTTGGACACTAAGGGACAATTTAGCACGGCCAATCCACCTCACCTGCACATCTTTGGACACTAAGGGACAATTTAGCACGGCCAATCCACCTAACCTGCACATCTTTGGACACTAAGGGACAATTTAGCACGGCCAATCCACCTAACCTGCACATCTTTGGACACTAAGGGACAATGTAACATGGCCAATCCACCTCACCTGTACATCTTTGGACACTAAGGGACAATTTAGCACGGCCAATCCACCTGACCTGTACATCTTTGGACAATAAGGGACAATTTAGCACGGCCAATCCACCTAACCTGTACATCTGTGGACACTGAGGGACAATTTAACACGGCCAATCCACCTAACCTGCACATCTTTGGACTGTGGGAGGAAACCGGAGCACCCGGAGGAAACCCACGCACAAGAACGTGCAGACCCCACAGCAGACGGCCACCCGAAGCCGGAACCGAACCCAAACATGCGCCAGCCCTCCGGGAGGAGACCTCTCGTGTACCCGCGCGTCGTTTACTCACTGGCAGATGGCGTTGGTCGAGAACAGGAAAGTTCCGCTGGGTAACAGCAAGGCCGGGAGAGGAGCGCCCGCCAGGAAAGGAACTACGCGCTCTGCGGAGAGAACAGAGGGAGAGAGATAGGAGTCGAGCTGTTTTACTGCAATCGTATAGGACATTGGTGAAGCCACGCCTGGAGTATTGTGGGCAGTTTCGGTCTCCTTCTCTGAGGAAGGATGTTCCCGCTCTCGAGGGAGAGCGGCGAAGGTTTACCAGACTGATTCCAGGGATGGCGGGACTGTCAGAGGAGGAGTCGGTGAGGTTTATATTCATTGGAGTTTCAAAAAGAGTGAGAGGGGATCTCATCGCAATGGGGAGGAAGGCGGGATCAGGGGATTGAACTTGATGATCATCATGAATTTTGGAAGGACGAACATGAATGTGGAACACAGGGTTAACGCAAGGGTTCTTGGCAATGTGGAGGAGCAGAGACATCTTAAGAACATAGAACATTTCAGCGCAGTACAGGCCCTTCGGCCCTCAATGTTGCGCCGTCCTGTGAAACCCCTCTAAAGCCCATCTACACTATTCCCTTATCGTCCATATGCCTATCCAATGACCATTTGAATGCGTTTAGTGTTGGCGAGTCCACTACTGTTGCAGGCAGGGCATTCCACACCCTTACTACTCTCTGAGTAAAGAACCTGCCTCTGACATCTGTCCTGTATCTATCTCCCCTCAATTTAAAGCTGTGTCCCCTCGTGCTGGACATCACCATCCGAGGAAAAAGGCTCTCACTGTCCACCCTATCTAACCCTCTGATCATCTTGTATGCCTCAATTAAGTCACCTCTTAACCTTCTTCTCTCTAACAAAACAGCCTCAAGCCTTTCCTCATATGATCTTCCCTCCATACCAGGCAACATCCTGGTAAATCTCCTCTGTACCCTTTCCAATGCTTCCACATCCTTCCTATAATGTGGCGACCAGAACTGCACGCAATACTCCAAATGCGGCCGTACCAGTTATGTACAACTCCAACATGACCTCATGGCTCCGAAACTCAATTCCTCTACCAATAAAAGCTAACACACCGTAAGCCTTCTTAACAACCCTCTCAACCTGGGTGGCAACTTTCAGGGATCAATGGACATGGACACCGAGATCTCTCTGCTCGTCCACACGACCAAGAATCTTACCATTAGCCCAGTACTCTGTCTTCCTGTTACTCCTTCCAAAATGAATCACCTCACACTTTTCTGCATTAAACTCCATTTGCCACCTGTCAGCCCAGCTCTGGGGTCTATGTTCACAGATCTTTGAAAGTTGCCACTCAAGTGGATAGAGCTGTGAAGAAGGCCTATGGTGTGCTAGCGTTCGTTAGCAGAGGGATTGAATTGAAGAGCCGTGAGGCGATGATGCAGCTGTACAAAACCTTGGTCAGGCCACATTTGGAGTACTGTGTGCAGTTCTGGTCGCCTCATTTTTAGGAAGGATGTGGAAGCTTTGGAAAAGGTGCAAAGGAGATTTACCAGGATATTGCCTGGAATGGAGAGTAGGTCTGACGAGGAAAGGTTGAGGGTGCTCGGCCTTTTCTCATTAGAATGGAGAAGGATGAGGGGCGACTTGATAGAGGTTTATGAGGTGATTAGGGGAATAGATAGATAGACAGTCAGAGACTTTTTCCCCGGGTGGAACAAACCATTACAAGGGGACATAAATTTAAGGTGAATGGTGGAAGATATCGGGAGGATGTCAGAGGTAGGTTCTTTACCCAGAGAGTAGTGGGGGCATGGAATGCACTGCCTGTGGAAGTAGTTGAGTCGGAAACATTAGGGACCTTCAAGCGGCTATTGGATAGGTACATGGATTAGGGTAGAATAACGGAGTGTAGATTAATTTGTTCTTAATCTAGGACAAAAATTCGGCACAACATCGTGGGCCGAAGGGCCTGTTCTGTGCTGTATTTTTCCGATGTTCTAATGGCGGAGCGGGGGTTTCGAAGGGCCGAATGGTTTGCGCCCACATGTGCGAAGTTCGAAGTAGCGGCAAGATCCCGACGAGGAAGGCCGGGGGGGGGGGGGGGGGGGGGGGGGAGTCGGACTGACAGCGACCGACTCACCCGCCGCCCCCTCCCGGAGAAGATGAACGCCCCACCCCCACACACAGGGACCCCCACCACCTGCGCATAGCAAGATCCCGCGAGGAAGGTGGGGCGGGGACGGAGACGGACTGTACAACCTTCTCGCCCACCACCGCCGCCACCCCCCTCCCGGAGACGATGAACATCTTGCTCCGTACCCCATCGCCACTCAGGGAGCCCCCACCCCGACCCAGGGACCCCCACCGTCTACGCATAGCAAGATCCCGCGAGGAAGGTGGGGTGGGGACGGAGACGGACTGTACGACCGTCTCGCCCACCACCGCCGCCTCCCCCCTCCCGGAGACGATGAACACCTTGCTCCGCACCCCATCCCCACCAGGGGACCCCCACCCCACCCAGGGGACCCCCACCCCCACCCAGGGACCCCCACGATCTACGCATAGTAAGATCCCACAACGAAGGTCGGGTATGGGGAAGGAGACGGACTGAACGGCCGGTAGAGACGGAACGGCCTCAAAAAGAGATGATGGACACAGTGCACCCCCACCCAGGGACCCCCCCCACCATCTGCGCACAGCAAGATCCCGCGAGGAAGGAGAGGCGTGGGGACGGAGACGGACTGAACGGCCGGCGGAGACCGGCTGGCCTGCCACCCGCCGCCCCACCCCTTCCCGGTGACGATGGACACCGCGCCCACCACCCCACCCCCCCACGCACAGCAAGATCCCACTAGGAAGGAGGGGCGAGGGGACGGAGACGGACTGAACGGCCGGCGGAGACCGGCTGGCCTACCACCGCCGCCCCCCCCCCCCTCCCGGAGACGATGGACTCTGCGCCCTACCCCACCCCCCCACGCACAGCAAGATCCCGCTAGGAAGGAGGGGCGAGGGGACGGAGACGGTCTGAAAGGCCGGCAGAGGGCCGGCTCGTCCGCCGCCACCGCCCCCCTCCCGGAGACGATGGACACCGCGCCCTACCCCACCCCCACCATCTGCGCACAGCAAGATCCCGCGAGGAAGGAGGGGCGTGGGGACGGAGACGTACTGAACGGCCGGCGGAGACCGGCTGGCCTGCCACCGCCGCCCCCCTCCCGGTGACGATGGACACCGTGCCCACCACCCCACCCACCCCCACGCACAGCAAGATCCCACTAGGAAGGAGGGGCACGATGGGACGGAGACGGACTGAAAGGCCGGCTCGTCCGCCGCCGCCGCCCCCTCCCGGTGACGATGGACACCGTGCCCACCACCCCACCCCCCCCAACGCACAGCAAGATCCCACTAGGAAAGAGGGGCGTGGGGACTGAGACGACTGAACGGCCGGCGGTGACCGGCTGGCCTGCCACCGCCGCCCCCCTCCCGGAGACGATGGACACCGCGCCCACCACCCCCACCCAGGGACACCCACCATCTGCGCACAGCAAGATCCCATGAGCCAATGGCCCTCTGGAGGTCAGGTCGCAACCCCTCAGACCCCCCTGGAATGATCTAGAAGGGGGTGGGGGAGGGGTTGGAGGGTTGGGGGAGAGAATGGGGGGGTTTTTAAGGCTCAGAGCCCCCTCCATCCCCACCTTGCTGGCTGCTGACCACCTCCACCTCAGGCCTGAGGCCTGTCAGCTCGGCGGAGGCTAACACCTTGAGCTCGCCCGGCCGGCCCGGCCCCACCAGCAGCTTCATGGCGGCCTCCCCTGCGCGGCTGCGGCGCTCCCCGTGTGTCTGAGGCCTCCGCCGGGCGCTGAGAGGCAGGAGAAGGTGGGCCCCCCGCGGGGGGAGGGGACGCCGGGAGTTGTAGTCTTTTGACCCCTCCACAAACTGGGGCCGATGGGAGGGCGGACTACAACTCCCAATGGGCACTGCGCGCGTAGGATGCTGAGCCCGGCCGACAAGCCGGCTCGACTGGACCAACCGCCCTGATTGCGCGTGGATGCGGTGGGATGGGGGGGCCGACGGGAGTTGTAGTTTATTCACGCCACTTCAGACCGGGGCTCAATGGGAGAGCGGACCGCAAATCCCGTCGGGCGTCGCGTCGCCGCTCTCGCTCTCATTGCTGACGCAACACCCGACCGCTCTGGCCACCCATTGGTCGGCCGCCGCCCCCTCGTCACGACGGCGGCACGCCCCGCGGGGGCCGCCGGGTGCAGTAGTCCTTTAAACCTCCGCAGAACGGGGCCCAATGGGAGGGCGGACTACAAATACCGTCGGGCACCGGCTTCCCCACCCTTTGCTGACGCAAGGTCCACCCCACCTCAGCAACCCCATGCGGACTCCCCGCGGGGGCCGCCGGGAGATGTAGTTTTTAACCCCCTCCGCAGAACGGGAGCCAATGGGAGGGCGAACTACAAATCCCGCCATGCATTTAGGAGACATGTTTCTCCAACAACTATTTGCACTTCAATAGTTATCACAACTTTTATGGCAGATTTTTTTTGGGGGGGGCTAGGTCCATTTTTGCAGTCCCCCCCCCCCCCGCTCCCCGACACCGTTAACCCCTCCCGTACGGTGGGCACCCTTGGGAGCTGGGACGCCATTTTTTTTTTAAATTTAGAGAATTTAAATTTCGGGCACGAGGTCGCAGGTTCGAGTCCCGGCCACGGGTCACCGTCCGTGTGGCGTTTGCACATTCTTCCCCCGTGTCTGCGCGGGTTTCACCCCCTCTCCCACGACCCCAAAAAAAAAAAAAATCGCTTATTGTCGCGAGTAGGCTTCAAATGAAGTTACTGCTGAAAAGCCCCTAGTCTCCACATTCCGGCGCCTGTTCGGGGAGGCTGTTACGGGAATGATGTGCAGACGTGCAGTCGATCGGCCACCCTAAATTGCCCCGTCATTGGAAAAAAGCGATTTGGGGTACACCAAACGTTTTTTAAAAAATGATTGCTGGAGATTCCCCGGAGAGTAGATAATTTATGGGGCGATCAGAATTTAGTCCTAGCTAAGCAGGTCATGTGACAGGTACAGTGGGGTACATAGCACGTAGAAAATTACAGTAAGAAGTCTCACAACACCAGGTTAAAATCCAACAGGTTTGTTTCAAACGCGAGCTTTCGAAGCGCAGCTCCTTCCTCGGGTGAATGAAGAGGTGGGTTCCAGAAACATTTATATAGAACATAGGGGCAGCATGTGCATGGGTTTCCTCCGGGTGCTCCGGTTTCCTCCCACAGTCCAAAGATGTGCGGGTTAGGTGGATTGGCCACGCTAAATTGCCCGTAGTGTCCTAAAAAAAGTAAGGATAAGGGGGGGTTGTTGGTTACGGGTATAGGGTGGATTCGTGGGTTCGAGTAGGGTGATCATGGCTCGGCACAACATTGAGGGCCGAAGGGCCTGTTCTGTTCTATGTTCTATAGAACAGTACAGCACAGAACAGGCCCTTCGGCCCTCGATGTTGTGCCGAGCAATGATCACCCTACTCAAACCCCCGTATCCACCCTTTACCCGTAACCCAACAACCCCCCCCTTAACCTTACTTTTAGGACACTATGGGCAATTTAGCACGGCCAATCCACCTAACCCGCACATCTTTGGACTGTGGGAGGAAACCGGAGCACCCGGAGGAAACCCACGCACACACGGGGAGGACGTGCAGACTCCGCACAGACAGTGACCCAGCCGGGAACCGAACCTGGGACCCTGGAGCTGTGAAGCATTTATGCTAACCACCATGCTACCGTGTTGCCCTGGCATGTCTGGCATATAGACAAAGTCAGAGATGCCAGACAATGCTTGGAAAGCCAGCATTTGCGGGTAATCAAATCATTACAGATCCAGAGATCGGGGGTGATCCCAGGTTAAAGAGGTGTGAATTGTCTCTCGCCAGGACAGTTGGTAGGATTTTGCAAGCCCAGGCCAGATGGGTGGGGGGTGAATGTAATGCGACATGAATCCCAGGTCCCGGTTGAGGCCGCACTCATGCGTGTGGAACTTAGCTATAAGTTTCTGCTCGGGGATTCTGCGTTGTCGTGCGTCCTGAAGGCCGCCTTGGAGAACTCTTACCCGGAGATCAGAGGCTGAATTCCCTTGACTGCTGAAGTGTTCCCCGACTGGAAGGGAACATTCCTGCCTGGTGATTGTCGCACGATGCCCGTTGATTCGCTGTCACAGTGTCTGCATGGTCTCGCCAATGTACCACGCTTCGGGACATCCTTTCCTGCAGTGTAAGAGGTAGACAACGTTGGTCGAGTCTGAAGGAGCCTCAACTGCTTCACTGGGCAAGGAATTCCATAGATTCACAACCCTTTGGGTGAAGAAGTTCCTCCTAACTCAGTCCTAAATCTACTTCCCCTTATTTTGAGGCTATGCCCCCTAGTTCTGCTTTCACCCGCCAGTGGAAACAACCTGCCCGCATCTATCCTATCTATTCCCTTCATAATTTTAAATGTTTCTATAAGATCCCCCCTCATCCTTCTAAATTCCAACGAGTACAGTCCCAGTCTACTCAACCTCTCCTCATAATCCAACCCCTTCAGCTCTGGGATTAACCTAGTGAATCTCCTCTGCGCACCCTCCAGCGCCAGTACGTCCTTTCTCAAGTAAGGAGACCAAAACTGAAACACAATACTCCAGGTGTGGCGCACTAACACCTTATACAATTGCAACATAACCTCCCTAGTCTTAAACTCCATCCCTCTAGCAATGAAGGACAAAATTCCATTTGCCTTCTTAATCACCTGTTGCACTTGTAAACCAACCTTCTGTGACTCATGCACTAGCACACCCAAGTCTCTCTGAACAGTCGCACGAGTATGTGCCGTGTACCTGGTGGGTGGTGTTTCCATGTGTAATGGTGGTATCCATGTCGATGATCCGGCACGTCTTGCAGAGATTGCCCTGGCAGGGTTGTGTGGTGCAGTGGTCGCTGTTCTGAAGGCTGGGTAATTTGCTGCAAACAATGGTCTGTTTGAGGTTGCGCGGTTGTTTGAAGGCCAGTAGTGGGGGTATGGGGGATGACCTTGGCAAGATGTTCATCTTCATCGATGACGTGTTGAAGGCTGCGAAGAAGATGTTTCTGGAACATACCTCTCCATTCACCCGAGAAAGGAGCTGCGCTCCGAAAGCTTGTGTTTGAAACAAACCTGTTGGACTTTAACCTGGTGTTGTAAGACTTCTTACTGTGCTCACCCCAGTCCAACGCCGGCATCTCCATATCATAGAACAGAACAGTTGATGTAATTGATGGGAGGAGTGTAGGATTCGACTGTGTCAGTTGAGGGATTATGAAAAACCATTCAGGTTGCCAGCAGCACATTGCGATTACTGGAACTCGGTAGAAATTTGAGTTGAAACTTGTCAGGTGCAAATAAGAATTGTTTTATTTGTCTTCTATTGATTACAACTTGGAAAGTCGTTTGAAAGGCAATTCGTGGACGATTTGAAGCTTTCGAAAGAGCCACAGGAATTATCTTCGTAGGCAAACAGCTCGAAACATAACTTTTAAAAGCCAAAGTCTGAAAATGAAATATGAATACAGAGAGACAGTGAATAGTTCAGATCAAAGTATAGATGCTTCTAGCCTAGCCGTCCATCTTCAATATGCGCGGCCGACGGTCGTTAAGGCCGCGACGCCGTGATTCCCGGGGTCCCGCTCCTATCCCCGATGGGGGGGGGGGAGGGGGAGAATCGGGTCCCGGGAACGGGCATGAAGGCTGCCGTGAAACACGGCCAGTTTCACGGCAGCCTTTACGACTCTCCGCGTTTGCGGAGAATCGCGCCCGTTGTGTTTTGAGAATGTTGGAATCAAGGACATTTGATTCGATGTTCTAACCGTCCATTTATTAAAAACAAGGCAACATAGCCGGCAATGTTTCAGCTTGTATAAGCTATGCAATGTGGTTCAGGCTGTAATCACGAGTGGTCTGAAATAAGAACAGTAGAACCCTCACTCCTGCCACCTCCTTGACACGGATTCAGCCCCTGTCCTTGGAGAAATGTAATGAAAAGTGTTTTGTGTCATCAGACTTCTCTGTTACTTTAAAACTAGAACATAGAACATTACAGCGCAGTACAGGCCCTTCGGCCCTCGATGCTGCGCCGACCTGTGAAACCCCTCTAAAGCCCATCTACGCTATTCCCTTATCGTCCATATGCCTATCCAATGACCATTTGAATGCGTTTAGTGTTGGCGAGTCCACTACTGTTGCAGGCAGGGCATTCCACGCCCTTACTACTCTCTGAGTAAAGAACCCACCTCTGACATCTGTCCTGTATCTATCTCCCCTCAATTTAAAGCTATGTCCCCTCGTGCTGGACATCACCATCCGAGGAAAAAGGCTCTCACTGTCCACCCTATCTGATCCTCTGATCATCTTGTATGCCTCAATTAAGTCACCTCTTAACCTTCTTCTCTCTAACGAAAATAGTCTCAAGTCCTTCAGCCTTTCCTCATATGATCTTCCCTCCATACCAGGCAACATCCTGGTAAATCTCCTCTGTACCCTTTCCAAAACTTCCACATCCTCCCTATAATGAGGCGACCAGAACTGGAGGCAATACTCCAAATGCGGCCACACCAGAGTTTTGTACAACTGCAACATGACTTCATGGCTCCGAAACTCAATCCCTCTACCAATAAAGGCTAACACACCATAGGCCTTCTTAACAACCCTCTCAGCCTGGGTGGCAACTTTCAGGGATCTATGGACATGGACACCGAGATCTCTCTGCTCGTCCACACTACCAAGAATCTTACCATTAGCCCAGTGCTCTGCCTTCCTGTTATTCCTTCCAGAATGAACCACCTCACACTTTTACCTCACAATCAATTTGCAGAATATGTGTTTTGTAATCCTTAATTTAAAACTGGGGCTTAATATTTACGCTTAAACATCTATCTATTACCTATATTAGGTGTATTAGAAATACCTGGCTTCCACAAGGAGCCAGGTTTGTACGCCACAGGATTTGAGTCTGTCAAGACGGAAGGATCTTAAGTTCAACGGCAATTTTGCCAAGTGCTGCTACATGTACTGGATCTGGTCCTGACAGGCATGCATTTTGGAAGGTCTAATGCAGGTAGGGAATATACAGTGAATGGTAGAACCCTCAAGAGTACTGACAGACAGAGAGATCTAGGTGTACAGGTCCACAGGTCACTGAAAGGGGCGACACAGGTGGAGAAGGTAGTCAAGAAGGCATACGGCATGCTTGCCTTCATTGGCTGGGGCATTGAGTATAAGAATCGGCAAGTCATGTTGCAGCTGTATAGAACCTTAGTTAGGCCACACTTGGGAGTATGGTGTTCAATTCTGGTCGCCACACTACCAGAAGGATGTGGAGGCTTTAGAGAGGGTGCAGAAGAGATTTACCAGGATGTTGCCTGGTACGGAGGGCATTAGCTATGAGGAGCGGTTGAATAAACTCGGTTTGTTCTCACTGGAACGACGGAGGTTGAGGGGCGACCTGATAGAGGTCTACAAAATGATGAGGGGCATAGACAGAGTGGATAGTCAGAGGCTTTTCCCCAGGGTAGAGGGGTCAATTACTAGGGGGCATAGGTTTAAGGTGCGAGGGGAAAGGTTTAGAGGAGATGTACGAGGCAAGTTTTTTTACACAGAGGGTAGTGGGTGCCTGGAACTCGCTGCCGGAGGAGGTGGTGGAAGCAGGGACGATAGTGACGTTTAAGGGGCATCTTGACAAATACATGAATAGGATGGGAATAGAGGGATACGGACCCCTGGAAGGTAGAAGATTTTAGTTTAGACGGGCAGCACGGTCGGCACAGGGCTGGGAGGGCCGAAGGGCCTGTTCCTGTGCTGTACTTTCCTTTGTTCTTTGTTCTCTGTCTCTCCAAAAGCCTCCATGCAACTAAGCAAGTTTGTTAACTTTATTTATAAGTGGTGTTTGAACTGTATTCGATCGCTTAGTTGGAGTTAGTAGCAATGACACCATGGGCCCACTGGCCTCCTTCTACACTGTAACGATTCAGTGATAAAGAGTAGGTTTATCTGTTTCCTTGTGTTTAAAAAGTGTTTGACTGATAATTGTGAAGCCGTTTTATTTAACGGTAATTCTGCGTTCGTCTCCACAAAACCGGTGGTAGTTTGAGGGTGTGGGGACGTTGGTGGAGGGGCGTTGGTACAGGGTTGTGGGCCAGGGTTTAGAGAACCCCAAAGTGTATCATGGAGTTCACCTGACCCATGACTTTCACTAGATTGTGGGTATGGGGAGCACACGGCCTCCTCTACAGGTGTGGTACAGCAGAAATGGAAAAGTATTTTTTTAAAGCGAAACAACGTTTATTCCACGAACTCAACTTAACCTTTTTAAAACATACAGTGAACATCTTAGCAACCATGAATTCAAATACAACCCCCAAAGAATACAACACTAAGTAATCCTTTAAGCTTTCCTTTTAACATCCATACGACTTAAAACACCTTTTACCAGAAGTACATCAGGTTAAAGTCACTACTGTTATTAGTAGTTATAAATCACCAGGATCGATTGACAGTCTTTAGATTACAGAGAGAGAGATTCAGGCACCTTCTGGCTGTGACTGCAGCTACCCAGCTCTGAAAAGGAAACTACAACACGCCCTGCAGCAAACAGCCTAAAACGAAAGTAAAAAGCTGACAGACAGCCCAGTTCCTCCCACTCTCTGACATCACTGCATTTATAAACACCCATTTCTTAAAGGTACTCCCACTATAGATATTTATATACGCAGCCATTTATAAACATCCATTTCTTAAGGTATTCCCACTATAGATATTTATATACGCACTCATTTATAAACACCCATTTCTCAAAGGTACTCTCACATTTGGGGCCTCACGGTAGCATGGTGGTTAGCATCAATGCTTCACAGCTCCAGGGTCCCAGGTTCGATTCCCGGCTGGGTCACTGTCTGTGTGGAGTCTGTACGTCCTCCCCGTGTGTGCGTGGGTTTCCTCCGGGTGCTCCGGTTTCCTCCCACAGTCCAAAGATGTGCGGGTTAGGTGGATTGGCCATGCTAAATTGCCCGTAGTGTAAGGTTAATGGGGGGATTGTTGGGTTGCGGGTATACGGGTTACGTGGGTTTAAGTAGGGTGATCATTGCTCGGCACAACATCGAGGGCCGAAGGGCCTGTTCTGTGCTGTACTGTTCTATGTTCTATGTTCTATGACAACAGACAGCTATTTGTGTCTGGGGGAGCTGGAGGGCGGGTTTCGGAGGTGGCAGCGAGCTAGTATCCAGCGCTTTGGGGAACCGTTTATTGCCGGTAGCTTTCTCTGCTTCGAAGGCTTGGAGGAGGAGTTTGCCCTCAGTGTCCAAAATTGCCCTTAGTGTTGGGTGGGGGTTACTGGGTGATGGGGATAGGGTGGAGGGGTGGACCTTGGGTAGGGTGCTCTTTCCAAGAGCCGGTGCAGACTCGATGGGCCGAATGGCCTCCTTCTGCACTGTGAAATCTATGAATTCTATGATACCTGGCAACTCTGAGCAATAGAATATTGACATCCACAAAAAGAGGGAATTGACTCAGCGACTGTCATATTTACAGCAGGTAAAAAAAGTCTCATAGCATGCGTTGACTTTGGACTTACTTGTTCTGGTGCAGCTGCTGGGTCGGTCTCTCCTTTGCTGAGAGACAAGGGCAAGAGAGCGATTCTCTCCTGGGGGCTTCTTCTTATACCCAAAGGGGGGCTTTGCGCACTTTTGGGTGGACTTTGAACTTGGCCCCAATTAATTGGACCGCATAGAACATAGAACATAGAACGATACAGCGCAGTACAGGCCCTTCGGCCCTCGATGTTGCACCGACATGGAAAAAAACTAAAGGCCATCTAACCTACACTATGCCCTTATCATCCATATGCCTATCCAATAAACTTTTAAATGCCCTCAATGTTGGCGAGTTCACTACTGTTGCAGGTAGGGCATTCCACGGCCTCACCACTCTTTGCGTTAAAAAACCCACCTCTGACCTCTGTCCTATATCTGTTACCCCTCAATTTAAGGCTATGTCCCCTCGTGCTAGCCACCTCCATCCGCGGGAGAAGGCTCTCGCTGTCCACCCTATCTAACCCTCTGATCATTTTGTATGCCTCTATTAAGTCACCTCTTAACCTTCTTCTCTCTAACGAAAACAACCTCAAGTCCATCAGCCTTTCCTCATAAGATTCTCCCTCCATACCAGGCAACATCCTGGTAAATCTCCACTGCACCCGTTCCAAAGCTTCCACGTCCTTCCTATAATGCGGCGACCAGAACTGCACGCAATACTCCAAATGCGGCCGCACCAGAGTTTTGTACAACTGCAACATGACCTCATGGCTCCGAAACTCAATCCCTCTCCCAATAAAAGCTAACACACCGTACGCCTTCTTAACAACCCTCTCAACCTGGGTGGCAACTTTCAGGGATCTATGGACATGGACACCGAGATCTCTCTGCTCGTCCACACTACCAAGAATCTTACCATTAGCCCAGTACTCTGTCTTCCTGTTATTCCTTCCAAAATGAATCACCTCACACTTTTACCTCACAATCAATTTGCAGAATATGTGTTTTGTAATCCTTAATTTAAAACTGGGGCTTAATATTTACGCTTAACCATCTATCTTTTACCTATATTAGGTGTATTAGAAATACCTGGCTTCCACAAGGAGCCAGGTTTGTACGCCACAGGATTTGAGTCTGTCAAGACGGAAGGATCTTAATTTCAACGGCAATTTTGCCAAGTGCTGCTACATGTACTGGATCTGGTCCTGACAGGCATGCATTTTGGAAGGTCTAACGCAGGTCGGGAATATACAGTGAATGGCAGAACCCTCAAGAGTACTGACAGACAGAGAGATCTGGGTGTACAGGTCCACAGGTCACTGAAAGGGGCAACACAGGTGGAGAAGGTAGTCAAGAAGGCAGACGGCATGCTTGCCTTCGTTGGCCGGGGCATTGAGTATAAGAATTGGCAAGTCATGTTGCAGCTGTACAGAACCTTAGTTAGGCCACACTTGGGAGTATAGTGTTCAATTCTGGTCGCCACACTACCAGAAGGATGTGGAGGCTTTAGAGAGGGTGCAGAAGAGATTTACCGGTATGTTGCCTGGTATGGAGGGCATTAGCTATGAGGAGCGGTTGAATAAACTCGGTTTGTTCTCACTGGAACGACGGAGGTTGAGGGGCGACCTGATAGAGGTCTACAAAATGATGAGGGGCATAGACAGAGTGGATAGTCAGAGGCTTTTCCCCAGGGTAGAGGGGTCAATTACTAGGGGGCATAGGTTTAAGGTGCGAGGGGCAAGGTTTAGAGGAGATGTACGAGGCAAGTTTTTTTTACACAGAGGGTAGTGGGTGCCTGGAACTCGCTGCCGGAGGAGGTGGTGGAAGCAGGGACGATAGTGACGTTTAAGGGGCATCTTGACAAATACATGAATAGGATGGGAATAGAGGGATACGGACCCCGGAAGTGTAGAAGATTTTAGTTTAGACGGGCAGCACGGTCGGCACAGGCTGGGAGGGCCGAAGGGCCTGTTCCTGTGCTGTACTTTCCTTTGTTCTTTGTTCTCTGTCTCTCCAAAAGCCTCCATGCAACTAAGCAAGTTTGTTAACTTTATTTATAAGTGGTGTTTGAACTGTATTCGATCGCTTAGTTGGAGTTAGTAGCAATGACACCATGGGCCCACTGGCCTCCTTCTACACTGTAACGATTCAGTGATAAAGAGTAGGTTTATCTGTTTCCTTGTGTTTAAAAAGTGTTTGACTGATAATTGTGAAGCCGTTTATTTAACGTTAATTCTGCGTTCGTCTCCACAAAACCGGTGGTAGTTTGAGGGTGTGGGGACGTTGGTGGAGGGGCGTTGGTACAGGGTTGTGGGCCAGGGTTTAGAGAACCCCAAAGTGTATCATGGAGTTCACCTGACCCATGACTTTCACTAGATTGTGGGTATGGGGAGCACACGGCCTCCTCTACAGGTGTGGTACAGCAGAAATGGAAAAGTATTTTTTTTAAAGCGAAACAACGTTTATTCCACGAACTCAACTTAACCTTTTTAAAACATACAGTGAACATCTTCGCAACCATTAATTCAAATACAACCCCCAAAGAATACAACACTAAGTAATCCTTTGAGCTTTCCTTTTAACATCCATACGACTGAAAACACCTTTTACCAGAAGCACTTCAGGTTAAAGTCACTACCGTTATTAGTAGTTATAAATCACCAGGATCGATTGACAGTCTTTAGATTACAGAGAGAGAGATTCAGGCACCTTCTGGCTGTGACTGCAGCTACCCAGCTCTGAAAACGGAACTAAAACACGCCCTGCAGCAAACAGCCTAAAACGAAAGTAAAAAGCTGACAGACAGCCCAGCTCCTCCCACTCTCTGACATCACTGCATTTATAAACACCCATTTCTTAAAGGTACTCTCACTACAGGTATTTATATACGCACCCATTTATAGACACCCATTTCTTAAAGGTACTCCCACTATAGATATTTATATACACACTCATTTATAAACACCCATTTCTCAAAGGTACTCTCAAATGACAACAGGCAGCTATTTGTGTCTGGGGGAGCTGGAGGACGGGTTTCGGAGGTGGCAGCGAGCTAGTATCCAGCGCTTTGGGGAACCGTTTATTGCCGGTAGCTTTCTCTGCTTCGAAGGCTTGGAGGAGGAGTTTGCCCTCAGTGTCCAAAATTGCCCTTAGTGTTGGGTGGGGGTTACTGGGTGATGGGGATAGGGTGGAGCGGTGGACCTTGGGTAGGGTGCTCTTTCCAAGAGCCGGTGCAGACTCGATGGGCCGAATGGCCTCCTTCTGCACTGTAAATTCTATGAATTCTATGATACCTGGCAACTCTGAGCAATAGAATATTGACATCCACAAAAAGAGGGAATTGACTCAGCGACTGTCATATTTACAGCAGGTAAAAAAAGTCTCATAGCGCGCGTTGACTTTGGACTTACTTGTTCTGGTGCAGCGGCTAGGTAGATCTCTCCTTTGCTGAGAGACAAGGGCAAGAGAGCGTTTCTCTCCTGGGGGCTTCTTCTTATACCCAAAGGGGGGCTTTGCGCACTTTTGGGTGGACTTTGAACTTGGCCCCAATTAATTGGACCGCATAGAACATAGAACATAGAACGATACAGCGCAGTACAGGCCCTTCGGCCCTCGATGTTGCACCGACATGGAAAAAAAAACTAAAGGCCATCTAACCTACACTATGCCCTTATCATCCATATGCTTATCCAATAAACTTTAAAATGCCCTCAATGTTGGCGAGTTCACTACTGTTGCAGGTAGGGCATTCCACGGCCTCACCACTCTTTGCGTAAAAAACCCACCTCTGACCTCTGTCCTATATCTGTTACCCCTCAATTTAAGGCTGTGTCCCCTCGTGCTAGCCACCTCCATCCGCGGGAGAAGGCTCTCACTGTCCACCCTATCTAACCCTCTGATCATTTTGTATGCCTCTATTAAGTCACCTCTTAACCTTCTTCTCTCTGACGAAAACAACCTCAAGTCCATCAGCCTTTCCTCATAAGATCTTCCCTCCATACCAGGCAACATCCTGGTAAATCTCCTCTGCACCCGTTCCAAGGCTTCCACGTCCTTCCTATAATGAGGCGACCAGAACTGTACGCAATACTCCAAATGCGGCCGTACTAGAGTTTTGTACAACTGCAACATGACCTCATGGCTCCGGAACTCAATCCCTCTACCAATAAAGGCCAACACACCATAGGCCTTCTTCACAACCCTATCAACCTGGGAGGCAACTTTCAGGGATCTATGTACATGGACACCGAGATCCCTCTGCTCATCCACACTACCAAGAATTTTACCATTAGCCAAATATTCCGCATTCCTGTTATTCTTTCCAAAGTGAATCACCTCACACTTCTCCACATTAAACTCCATTTGCCACCTCTCAGCCCAGCTCTGCAGCTTATCTATGTCCCTCTGTAACCTGCAACATCCTTCCACACTGTCTACAACTCCATCATGATCATCAGTATCGATCTCGACCAATAAAGGGGTGGTTGGCCTTGCTTTGTTCTAGCCTCCTCTGGCCCCGGGGTGCCTGCTTTAGTATCGTTTACTTAAATGTTTCCCTTTTGTCTCCAGAGATGGCTCATCAGTATGGTAATGGCTTTGCACTATCCGTCTTGCCTGCGAGCTACAGCTCCAATCAACAAGAAGGCCTATGGTGTGCTAGCGTTCGTTAGCAGAGGGATTGAATTTAAGAGCCGTGAGGCGATGATGCAGCTGTACAAAACCTTGGTCAGGCCACATTTGGAGTACCGCCTGCAGTTCTGGTCGCCTCATCTTTAGGAAGGACGTGGAAGCTTTGGAAAAGGTGCAAAGGAGATTTACCAGGATGTTGCCTGGAATGGAGAGTAGGTCTTACAAGGAAAGGTTGAGGGTGCGTGGCCTTTTCTCATTAGAATGGAGAAGGATGAGGGGCGATTTGACAGAGGTTTATAAGATGATCAGGGGAATAGATAGACAGTCAAAGACTTTTCCCCCGGGTGGAACAAACCATTACAAGGGGACATAAATTTAAGGTGAATGGTGGAGGATATACGGGGGGATGTCAGAGGTAGGTTCTTTACCCAGAGAGTAGTGGGGGCATGGAATGCACTGCCTGTGGAAGTAGTTGAGTCGGAAACGTTAGGGACCTTCAAGCGGCTATTGGATAGGTACATGGATTAGGGTAGAATGATGGGGTGTAGATTCATTTGTTCTTAAGTGCAGCACGGTAGCATTGTGGATAGCATAAATGCTTCACAGCTCCAGGGTCCCAGGTTCGGTTCCCGGCTGGGTCACTGTCTGTGCGGAGTCTGCACGTCCTCCCCGTGTGTGCGTGGGTTTCCTCCGGGTGCTCCGGTTTCCTCCCACAGTCCAAAGATGTGCGGGTTGGGTGGATTGGCTGTGATAAATTGCCGTTAGTGTCCAAAATTCTATGATTAACCTAGGACAAAAGTTCGGCACAACATCGTGGGCCGAAGGGCCTGTTCTGTGCTGTATTTCCCTATCTAACAGACATCAACAATTCCCCACGGTAGGCTATTGCAGAAAATACGGAGGCTGGGGATTCAGGGTGATTTAGCAGTTTGGATCAGAAATTGGCTAGCTGGAAGAAGACAAAGGTTTGGTGGTTGATGGGAAATGCTCCGACTGGTGTCCAGTTACTAGTGGTGTACCACAAGGATCGGTTTTGGGGCCACTGCTGTTTGTCATTTTTATAAATGACCTGGAGGAGGGCGTAGAAGGATGGGTGAGTAAATTTGCAGATGACACTAAAGTCGGTGGAGTTGTGGACAGTGCAGAAGGATGTTACAAGTTACAGAGGGACATAGATAAGCTGCAGAGCTGGGCTGACAGGTGGCAAATGCAGTTTAATGCAGAAAAGTGTGAGGTGATTCATTCTGGAAGGAATAACAGAAAGGCAGAGTACTGGGCTAATGGTAAGATTCTTGGTAGTGTGGACGAGCAGAGAGATCTCGGTGTCCATGTCCATAGATCCCTGAAAGTTGCCACCCAGGTTGAGAGGGTTGTTAAGAAGGCGTACGGTGTGTTAGCTTTTATTGGTAGAGGAATTGAGTTTCGGAGCCATGAGGTCATGTTGCAGCTGTACAAAACTCTGGTGCGGCCGCATTTGGAGTATTGCGTGCAGTTCTGGTCGCCTCATTATAGGAAGGGTGTGGAAGCATTGGAAAGGGTACAGAGGAGATTTACCAGAATGTTGCCTGGTATGGAGGGAAGATCTTATGAGGGAAGGCTGAAGGACTTGAGGCTGTTTTCGTTAGAGAGAAGAAGGTTAAGAGGTGACTTAATTGAGGCATACAAGATGATCAGAGGATTAGATAGGGTGGACAGTGAGAGCCTTTTTCCTCGGATGGTGATGTCCAGCACGAGGGGACATAGCTTTAAACTGAGGGGAGATAGATATAGGACAGATGTCAGAGGTGGGTTCTTTACTCAGAGAGTAGTAAGGGCGTGGAATGCCCTGCCTGCAACAGTAGTGGACTCGCCAACACTAAACGCATTCAAATGGTCATTGGATACGCATATGGACGATAAGGGAATAGTGTAGATTCATAGAACGTACAGTGCAGAAGGAGGCCATTCGGCCCATCAAGTCTGCACTGACCCACTTAAACCCTATCCCCGTAACCCAATAACCCCATCTAACCTTTTTGGTCACTAAGGGGCAATTTAGCATGGCCAATCCACCTAACCTGCACGTCTTTGGACTGTGGCGTATCTCCTGTCCACCCTCACCAGCTCCCCCGCCAACCTCTCCCTCTCTCTCCGCTCCCTCCTCTCCCTATGGGTACGAATGGAGATCAACTCCCCTCTGACCACCGCCTTCAGCGCCTCCCAGACCGTCCCCACTCGGACCTCCCCATTATCATTGGCCTCCAGGTATCTCATGATACCTCCTCGAACCCGCCCTCCCACCTCCTCATCTGCCAAAACAGCCCCACCTCCAAGCGCCAGAGCGGGCGCTGGTCCCCCCCCCCCCCCAACTCGAGGTCCACCCAATGCAGGGCATGATCTGAAATGGCTATCGCCGAATATTCGGCGTCCTCCACCCTCGGAATCAGCGCCCTGCTGTAGCTACCTAAGATGGACACTGGGCTAACAAAATGGAGAACTGCTAAGGCTGTAGGGAGAAAACAGTCTTAGCCAGGACAAGCAGTTTGCAAAGGCTAATTAGCATTCTGCACGTATCGAAACTAGTTTATGGCCAGGTGAAAGATCTCAACCAAAGGTGTAAATAGCAAAACGCTTTTTTATAGAACAGTACAGCACAGAACAGGCCCTTCGGCCCTCAATGTTGTGCCGAACAATGATCACCCTACTTTAAACCCATGTAACCCGTATACCCGTAACCCAACAATCCCCCCATTAACCTTACACTACAGGCAATTTAGCATGGCCAAT